>NC_079196.1:195957916-196257916 GCF_029499605.1 Hyla sarda | reverse complement strand
TCCTGAGTTTGGTCTCCAGCCAGGAGACCAAAGTCTCTGCTTTTGAGCAGACAGAATGTGGTCTGGACCAGAAGGGAGACCACCAGTGGCCAGACTTAAAAGGCCAGGAAAGTGACATAAAAATAATGTTTTTTTTTTACAGGGAGTAAATTACAAATCTTATTTATTTTACCTGCTCTATCATGTGCAAAAAAAAGTTAAAATTTTTATGACAGTGCCTATTTAACTTTATGTAGGTAAGTGGGCGTAAACAATGTAGCACTGTGAGCTACAGTATTTTTGTAACTCCACAGCTATAGACACGGTGAAGCTTGTGGTACCCTATTAAAGTCCAAAGCTATATTCACAGCTCTAGTCATTGCCATGGGAAACTGTGAACAAGTTTATCTACAGGCACAACAGCTTCGCTGTGCTCCTACGCTGCAATGAGACATTTTGTTTTCCCTATATCAGATTACATTACAATGCCGGATGTAAAGACTAAACTTCCAGAATGCAAATCCCTGGAGCGAGCTCTGTGCAGACAGTGACAATGAATGCAGAACCGTTCTGACTGCAGAATTGTGAATACAACTTTGAACTATAATATTGGCGTTGTGTCTAAAACTGCAGCTCAGCCTCGATCACATAAATGGGGGCCGCGCTCCAATCCAGACACAGCCGACTGACAAGAGCAACAATCAGTCTGGTAAAACTATGAAGGGACATTTGTTACTGCTATTGATGTGGATACGAATTCAACGTTAAAACTTGTAAACCCCTTTAAAAAAAAAAAAAAGACATAAGAATAATATTTTTTAGAGTAACAGGAGTGTTATCGAATATCAAGCCTTTTAGGTTCAGTACATCAAACAAGGTTGCAGAGAATTACAATTTTCTTGCCCGAGCTCTCATTATCATCAATAGTATTTTATGGAGAGCAAGCCCTTATTACTAATGATCAGTAGGGTCCCAAATATGTCTACATGATACTTTCTCTCGCTAATATATATATGTTCATACTACCGTATTTTTCGCCGTATAAGACGCACTTTTTCTTCCCCAAAACTGGGGGGAAAAAGTCGGTGCGTCTTATACGGCGAATACACCCCTATCGCGGCGGTCCCTGCGGCCATCAACGGCCAGGACCCGCGGCTAATACAGGACATCACCCATCGCGGTGATGCCCTGTATTAACCCTTCAGACGCGGCGATCAAAGCTGACCGCCGCATCTGAAGGGAAAGTGACACTAACCCGGCTGTTCAGTCGGGCTGTTCTGACTGACGCGATTTCACTGCGGCGGTCCCTAACAGCCCGACTGAATAGCCGGGTTAGTGCTTACAGGACACCGGGAGGGACCTTACCTGCCTCCTCGGTGTCTTCTCCGTTCAGGGATCCCCTGTATGGTCGGCGCTCTCCTTCCTCATCATCACGTTGTTGCGTACGTGCGTCGGCGTGCGTAAAGACGTGATGGCGGTGACGGAGAGCAAGGATACCCGGCCGGCAGCAGAGATGTTCCGGAGCGATGGGGACACGGCGACAGCGATGGAGCGACATCCAGGGCAGCGGTGACTGGTCCGAAGCGGCGGGGACACGTGAGTATTACCTCCTATGCAGTGGTCTTCAATCTGCGGATCTCCAGATGTTGCAAAACTACAACTCCCAGCATGCCCGGACAGCCAACGGCTGTCCGGGCATGCTGGGAGTTGTAGTTTTGCAACATCTGGAGGTCCGCAGGTTGAAGACCACTATTGGGTTCAAAAATCTTAATTTTTTTAGATTTTGCACCTATAAATTGGGTGCGTCTTATACGCCGGTGCGTTCTATAGGACGAAAAATACAGTAAATATTGAAAAAAAGGACATCAAATACATCAAATTATAAATAAGCCTGTAAAAATTTCAACAAGTCACTAAAGAGGTAGGACATGAAATTTTTGTCTCATGGTTGGACAAAAGACGGTGACCCTGCTTTTCTAAGAGTGGAGTTTTGTTTTCTTAAACTGCTCTGAGCTATTGGGTATTTTAGAGCTCAAATCCAACACATTCGTAAACTTGTTGGGATTTTCCCGGCGGCTGCGCTCCTTTTTTTCTGAGCTTTCAGAGTAAAAAGGGAGAGTTAGTCAGATTTTTGGTCGCAAAATCTGGTGCATGAAGCGTGCAACAAAATTTGGGCGCTAAACCAGATAAAAAAATTATAAAATAAAAAAAGAGTCTGGATCACATTAGCTAATGGCCCCCCGAGTTTTTAAACAGAGGTTTATTTCAAGAAACAGTCTTCCCATAAAGATCTAAATGTCTATGTGGCTCCCAATGATACGGTGACCTGTAGGTAGACAGTGGAGACCCTAGTGGGTCTAGAGTGAGTATCACCATATAGCGAGTTGGTATATAGGTCAAGAAGAAGGTTCGAACGTGCGTCCGCCCTTTTTAGGGCGGGGTCTCACCTAGTAATAGGGCCGACCAGATACCATAGGGTGAGAACAGGTACCCTAGGCCCCCTACCACTTCCTTCACCCAATAACTAGATACCCCAGGGAGTCACTAGATAACTCATATGTTAACTCCACCTCTATCTACTGGACACTCCTCTTTCCTCTCATTCAGAAATATTATCATCTTTATTGCTTCTCCAGAACAAAGATTATAACCTTGGTCGGCTTGTTAATGGGGTCCAATTATCAACATGGTATCTTGGTGGTAGTGGATCTCCTCCCCCTAACTGGCAGTACCCTATATCCCTCTGAGTATATGAGATACCTAGAGGTGTTCTGCTACTTACCAATATATCATGGACCCACTTTAATGGTATATATTTATATACCAATGCCCGTCTCTATGGGTCTTTTCCATTATAACTGAATATGTATGGATCAGACTAATGGATCTTGACCAACATCCCTTAAAGAGTCTCCTCTGAGTAGGAGAAGCTGAATTTACATTCCTATCACGGTATAATCAATCAAAATAGACAGTGGCGTACACTCTGCTTAAGTTTTATTAATTATGAGTCCCTTGAAGCTTATTTATCAGCATATAACTGGCTTTATAGTCCTACAATCTATATTACCATAGTAACAACCACAATATACATTGGGAACGAGATGCAGAATAGTTTATCAATAGCCTTAAAGGGGTTATCCAGGGGAAAAAAATGTTTTTTTTTATTATATATATATATATATATATATATATATATATCAACTGGCTCCAGAAAGTGAAACAGATTTGTAAATTACTTCTATTAAAAAATCTTAATCCTTTCAGTACTTATGAGCAGCAGAAGTTGAGTTGTTTTTTTCTCTCTAAGAGCTCTCTGATGACACCTGTCTCAGGAACTGTCCAGAGTAGAAGCAAATCCCCATAACAAACCTCTTCTACTCTGTGCAGTTCCCGAGACATGCAGAGATGTCAGCAGAGAGCACTGTTGACAGACATATAAGAAAAACTCAACTTCAGCAGCTGATGAATATTGGAAGGATTAAGATTTTTTAATAGAAGTAATTTACAAATCTGTTTAACTTTATTGAGCCAGTTGATCCAAAAAAAAAAAAGTTTTTTTCCTGGAATACCCCTTTAATCACTAATTAGGCTCTTCAATCCGGCCAGCACTTCAGCATCACGATCAGCTACTCACTCCCGCCCCACTGCGGCATCACAGCGGGGCGCGGCCATCTGACGTAGTGCCCCAGCGACGAGATATGATGTCAGACGTCGGCACCACGAGTCAGAGCGCTGTGCGGCTGTCCTAACTACACAGCTCCCTGCCACTGTGGGTAAGCGCTCAGGCTGTGGATTTCCATAGACCACACAGAAAAACTATGAGTAGCTAGCCGCCTGGCGGCATAGCATGCAGTACTTTTCCTTATAGGTACCCCAGAGCACCTTGAGTGATAGGGACATTGTTTTTCCTCCTCAGGTACTATTTGGAATCTTCTAAGCCGAGAGTTTTGAACTTACATTCCAACTACCGTAGCATTCTAATGGCTACAGACGGTATCTAGCTCTGGTCTCCATCTTTTTTTACAGGTCATTTGGACTACGGCTGCAGTCTCTATTTGAATGCACATATGAAATGACCATACCCTATTGGGATATTATATGTTGGGCTAATAAGTGATATGAATAAGATAGAAGTCTATCACTGATGATCTTGCATAATCGTGTTTTATAATAAAGTTTCCCCTGAAGATGCCAGCCAATATTGGCAGAAACACGTAGGGAATGATGTTATAACATGTGATGTGTTGCTAATACAGCCCAATCATTATTTAGCATCTCTGGATGGAACATGATACAGGCTATATTCATTTTGATTTTGAAATTTGGGTCATTAAAGCACTAGAATTTATTTTGGTGATATTTTTATCTAGTGATTGACATAAAAAGTAAAGTCTTAGGCACCTCCCCTTTAATATCATTTAAAAAAAATATTTTATGTACGGTATGTTTCTATAAAGATCCCATAGAATATTTTTAAGAAGATTGTTTGCTCTTTGCCTAGTGTCACTGGTCACGTATTGGCCAGTCTGAACAGGCGACCCAGTCCATGGGGAATAAAATGTATATGGCTGATGATCATTCACCAGGCAATTGTTTAAAGCATACCTGTCAGATCAAACAATACTGTTATATGTTACTCAGTGCCTCATCCTGATCATTTACATGTAATTTTAATGTCTCTATAACCGATATTTCATTGAAAAAAATAACATGTTACAGCTGCTCAATGTCTTTTAAATTGTCTTAAAGGGAGGGGCGTGTGATTCTGTTGCCTGCACTGTGATGACTCCTCCCCCTCCCTCACTCTGACTCACTGCCCTTAGAGGAGCCAGGCAGCCCTGCTCTGTAACCCTTTCCTCTCTGGTTTTATGCTGTGTATACATACACACATACTATTGGAGATTGCCTGTTCTCTACCACCAAAGACAATATAGTGAGTGTATAACTTACATCTTCCTGTGTCATTCATGTGTGTCATCCATAGGCAGTCAACACATTTTAGTCCACATTTATACTGGCCACACACCATTAAAGACTCTGGACAAAGGATATTTCAAGGTAAATTCATGTTCTTAAAAAGTTCTGAGAATATTTTTTCCCAAAAGTTTGTGAAGAAAAGATCTTTACTGAAAAAACAATCTCCTGTTCAACTACAATTTCAAACATGGCCGACTACACAATAGTATCATGTCATCAGCCAGCTAAAACTATTGTTTGTTGTTAAAGTTTACCCAACAAATAACCATTTTGGTTAAACTAGATAACTTTCATCAGTTTTAATCTAAGGTGTATGGGCACCTTAATTGTTGTTTAACCATCAACTAAATTTCATCTGTGTGTACAGCCACCTTTACACCTGGAATAGGCAAGTTTTATATATTTTTTTTATTTTCGTGTAGTTTGTGCTCAGTAATTGTGTAAAGGGCAACAATAGTTATATCTACAGATGAGTGAAGTATTTGAGAATCAATTTGATTTAATCCGAATTTCACAAAAAATAAAATAAATTAATATATATATGTACATACCTACTGTATGTGTGTGTGTGTATATATATATATATATATATATATATATATATATATATACAAAAAAAGAGGATTGCAGCAGCACACATTGGTCAAAAAAATTGAGACTCTTAGCGCACTTTTTGATCAAAACGTGTCCCCCATCCACCACGGGGAGGTGGCCTCATTTAGGATGGGAACCTAGCACAAATTCTGAGCCTAACACTCAACTATCCACTCACCTCTGCTGGGCATATAGCCTCTGACTGGGTGACATGCTGGATCCATTTAAAACTCCACCTGTGAGATATATATATATATATATATATATATATATATATATATATGTATGTATATCAGTGTTTTCCAACCAGAGTGCCTCCAGGTGTTGCAAAACTACAACTCCATGCATGCCTAGACAGCCAAAGGCTACCAAAGGCTGTCAAGGCATGCTGGGAGTTGTAGTTTTGCAACATCTGAAGGCACCCTGGTTGGGAAACACTGATGTATATATTAGCTTACTTTAAGTCCAATTTTTTTGTAATTAATTTTAAATTTCTTCCCTGTAAACTGAGTGACCTGTCGGTAAGTGCCAATCCTGTAGGCATCACAGTTTTTATTCTATACATATGCTGGGAGCTTGCACCCAGTCCAGCCACTTTGTATACTGTACATAGGCAGGGACTCCTGTCTTTGACAAGCGCCCCTACTTTTTTTTACATACTTTGCATGGGCAATTGGAGACTTCCGAATTGTAATCAAAATCTGAAAATAATCTGACCCCAAAATTGAGAGATTCACATCTCTATAGTTATATATATATATATTTTTTATGCATATGTCACCAATTCCACAGAAAAATCTGCATGTTTTTATATATTGATTTAATGTGATTTGCAGCAAAAAAAAATATAACTTGCATCTATCTTAAAGGGGAAATAGATATGAGAAAAACATGGCAATAATAACTCTCCAACTATTATAATATTGCTAGTACTACTATGTATTATAGAATTAATCATTGTGCATACATTTTTTCAGTTGTAAGGTGGAGAACCACTATCAAGTCTCCACATATAGGTGGGTGGATTAAAGACGTGTTGCACAAGTTATAGAATATTGGCCATTTCCTCATCTGAAAGGCTAATGGGATAACTCAATTTCTATGCTATTTAGATTAGGTTAGACGGCAGATATTTTTTTCTTCCTAACAAATTAAAGTTATATTTCAGGAAAATGAATCCCTGCTTCTGCCCCTGGGGCATGTGGGCCATTAGCAAAGACGCATATCCCAGAGGGGGCCTACGAACCTTAAGCTAAATGAGAGACAACGAAAACATGACAGGCTGTACAATCTATATGGTTCTGCATCTCAATCTCTTCCCCCACATAGCTAAAAAGCCCCCAGGGCAGCCCTTGATCATGCCTTGGTGAATTACACTAGACTAACAGGGCCCCGTTCTTTCACAAGATTAGGAGAAATAGGAGATAGATTGGGATGGTTATATTTGGAACTGTGAGATTTTGCATGTCAGTAATTTGTTCTACAATCACTGGGTCTCACTGCTTGGAACTAAATGGTAAAAACACAAGTTATAGAAAGTGGATAGAAAAATCTCATTAATGCTTACAGGTTCTGAAATATAGTTAGATCCCAGGAGCTATAGGATTTTTGAGGGTAGAATTTACATCATTTTTAGTGCTTTGTCAGGTTAAAGACAGAAGAAAGATGAAGAATAACTCAACCTAAAATTTGTTTTAAAAAAAATTAAATACCATACAATTTATGATGATAATTAAAATCTTTAACCCCTTGGGGATGGAGCCCATTATGACCCTAAGGACGGGAGCATTTTTATTTTATTTTTTCAAATCTGACCTCTATCACTTTATGCATTAATAACTCTGAGATGCTTTTAATTATAAATTTGATTCCGAGATTGTTTTTCGTGACATATTCTATTTATATTAGTGGTACATTTTCATTGATTCTTGCATCATTTCTTCGTGAAAAACTCCAAAATTTCAGGAAAAATTTGAAAATTTTACATTTTTCTAACTTAGAAGCTCTCTGCTTCTAAGGAATTTTTTTTATTTTCAAGGACGCCTGTTCCAAAAATCTGTTAGACACCTGTGGGGTGTAAATGCTCACTGCACCACTTGTTATAATCCGTGAGGGGTGTAGTTTCCAAAATGGAGTAACATGTGGGGGTGTGTGTATTGTTCTGACACTATGGGGGCTTTGTAAATGCACATGGTCTTCAATTCCAGCCTAATTCTCTTTCTTCTGCATTCTAGTCAGAACTGCTGTAACTATCAGCCACCCCTGTGCAAATGCAATTTAGGCCTCAAATGTACATGGCGCTCTCACTCCTGAGCCCTATTGTGCGCCTGCAGAGCACTTTGCGTCCACATATGGGGTATTTCCGTACTGGAAATGTTGGGGGTCTTTTTTCTCCTTTTACCTCTTGTGAAAATGAAAAGTATGGGGCAACACCAGCATGTTCGTGTAAACATTTTTATTTTTTACACTAACATGCTGGTGTAGCCCATAACTTTTCCTTTTCATAAGGGCTAAAAGGAGAAAAATCCCGCAAAATTTGTAGCGCAATTTCTCCTGAGTACGGAAATACCCCATATGTTGCACTAAACTGTTGCCTTGAAATACAACAGGGCTCCGAAGTGAGAGAGTGCCATGCGCATTTGAGGCCTAAATTAGGACTTTGCAATAGGGGCGGACCTGGATACAAGGATGGGGCTTATCTCCACCAAAATCCTACAGCAGTGTCTCCCAAATAGGGTGCCTCCAGCTGTTGATAAACTCCCAGCCTATCAGGACAGTCAATGGCTGTCCGGCAATACTGGGAGAAGTTGTTTTGCAACAGCTGGAGGCTCCGTTTTAGAAACACTGCCGTATGATGGGATGTTTTTTATTTTTATTGGGGGGGGGGTAACTGTGTAGGGGTATATGTAGTGTTTTACTTTTTATTTTGTGTTAGGGTAGTGTAGTATTTTTAGGGTACATTCACACAGGTGGGGGTTCACAGTGAGTTTTTCACTGGGAGTTTGAGCTGCGGCGGAAAATTTGCCGCAGCTCAAACTGGTAGAAGGAAACCCACTGTAAACCCGCCTGTGTGAATGTACCCTGTAGCCCAAAACCCCAAACCTTCAGCTGTTGCAAAACTACAACTCCCAGAATGCACTGACAGACCGTACATGCTGGGAGTTGTAGTTTTGCAACAGCTGTAGGCACACTGGTGGGGAACCACTGAGTTAGGAAACAGACTCTAGCTCAGTGTTTTCCAACCAGTGTGCCTACAGCTGTTGCAAAACTACAATTCCCAGCATGCCCAGACAGTCAGGGATGCTGGGTGGTGTAGTTCTGCAATATCTGGCCCTTCAGATGTTGCAGAACTACAACTCCCAGCATGCCAGGACAGTCTAGGTATGCTAGGAGTTGTAGTTATGCTACAACTGGGGAAGAACAGTTTGGAGACCGCTAAGTAGTGGCTGCCCGGGCTTGCTGGGAGTGGTAGTTTGGAAACATCTGGATGTCCGCAGGTTGAAGACCACTGTATCAGACATTGACAAGCGGTGATGATGAAGGGGGTGGGGTGAGGCGGGGGTTTGATGACATGTGGTGATGATGAAGGGGGGGTGTGATGATGACAAGGGGATGATGAAAGGGGGGTGTGGGATGATGACAAGGGGATGATGAAGGGGGGGTGTGGGATGATGACAAGGGGATTAGGAAGGGGGGGGCGGGATAATGACAAGGGGATTAGGAAGGGGGTGTGTGGGATGATAAGGGGATGATGACAGGCGGTGAAGATGAAGGGGGGGTGGGATGATGACAGGCAGTGATGATGACGGGGGTCTGGATGATGACAGGGGTGATGATGTATTTCCCACCCTAGGCTTATAGTCGAGTCAATAACTTTTCCTGGGTTTTTGGGGTGAAATTAGGGGCCTCTGCTTATATTCGGGTCGGCTTATACTCGAGTATATATAGTATATTATGTAACAAAAAAACAGCAATTTTTACTTTTTTTTTTACGTTTGTGCCATTCACCTTATGGCATCAATAACATTAGATTTTGATAGCTCGGACATTTACGTAGGGGGCGATACCAAATATGTTTATTAATTTATATTTTTTTACCCATTCTGGGGGTAAAATGGGGAAAAGGGAATGATTAAAAAAATTTATTAGGGAGGGGAATTTTCATTTTTTTAATTTTTTTTTTACATTTTTACCTTTACCATTCGGAAATGTTTACATCATGCTGATAATGCGGCATGTCCTCCCCAAATTTTGGAAGGCCTGCGTCCCTGGGTGGGAGGTCACTATTGAGGAGTCTCTCATCAGCTTTAAAGGAGTAGTCCAGTGGTGACTCAGTGGTTTACAACTTATCCCCTATCTTAAGGATAGGGGATAAGTTGCAGATCGCGGGGGGTCCGACCCCTGGGGGAAGGGGGCGTGTCGACCTCCGCACGAAGCGGCGGCCGACACGCCCCCTCAATACAACTCTATGGCAGAGCCGAAGCGGTGCCTTCGGCAATCTCCGGCTCTGCCATTGAGATGTATTGAGGGGGCGTGTCGGCCGCCGCCTCGTGCGGGGGTCGACACCCACTATCTCGGCCAAGAGCCGGGGCCCCGTACAGAGGGATCACGGGGGGCCCCAGCGGTCGGACCCCCCGCGATCTCAAACTTATCCCCTATCCTTAGGATAGGGGATAAGTTTTTCACCACTGGACTACCCCATTAAGATTAAACTCAGCTTCCGGCAATACATCCCAACCAAACGATCGCGGTATAGCGTGAAGATGTATAAACTTTGCGAGAGTACCTCAGGGTACACTTGCAAGTTTGAGGATGAGATTCCCGCACTGGACCCCCAGAACTACACCCCCACCCCCCGCCCCCACTCTGGGTGTTAGCGGGAAAATCGTTTGGGGCCTTTTTCACCTATTGCTAGATAAAGGTTACCACCTTTACGTGGATAGCTTTTATAATCCTCTCTTCACATCCCTCGCCGCCAGATCTACGGTTGCTTTGCTGTGACAGTCCGGAAGAATCAAAGAGGCCTTCTGCCCCATCCCGTACATGCTCCTATCCCCGGGGTGAGTCCCGTGCCTTTTCCCATGAAAGCCTGTTGCTGGTCAGGTATAAGGACAAGAGGGATATCCTTATGCACACCACAATTCATGGAAACGGCAGCACCCCTGTCCCTGTACAAGGTACCGCGGGACCAGTCCTCAAGCCCCATTGTATTCTGGACTACAATCGGAATATGGGGGGGAGTTGATCTTTCTGATCAAGTCCTCAAGCCATATGATGGCATGCGGAAAACATGGACATGGTACAAAAAAAAGTTACGGTCTACATGGTACAGGTTGCCATGTATAACTCTTTTGTACTGTTCCAGCATGCTGGCAACAAAGGGACTTTGCTGCATTTTCAACCATCTTTGGTGGCTAAGCACCTCTGGAGCTATGGCCCTCCAGGTCGTCCCGGCCAATACTTTCCAGGTGAGGTCCCTCACACTGCAAAGACGGGACAATCCCATAAAAAATACAGAGTGTGTCACAGGAGGGGGATTCGGAAGGACACTTGCCCCGATCAATCGAGCCTCTGCATTAAAAACTGCTTCAGAGAGTATCACACTTCCATGGAGCACTACATTTTTAATCGTTTTCCCTAATTTTAATTCCCCAGAATTATACTCCAATGTTCCAGTCCAGAGTACATTGTCTTCCAAATTTTAAAACCAACTCTCCCCCCCCACCCCACCCCCAAAAAAAAATTATTAAATAAAAAACCTCTTTCCCAATACCCCTATCTTTTTTTTTCTCCCCTAAAAGTGTCGTCAACAGCAAAGGGTCGTCAACAGCACAGAAGGTGGGCATCATTTTTACTTTCGACCATACTTTGAGTCATCATTCTGGGAATTGGTATATCAGTACAGTATTAAAATTACCCCCCCAAGTACACTTCATCCATTCCTGGAAAAAAAAATTTAGGGAACACCTGTCTGTTCCAAATCTCCACTTCACCCTATACACCTTCCCTAGGGGGTGTACTGTTTATAATATTCTCACATGTGGGTGTTCCTTTCTTGTATTTTCCTCTGAATGTATGTGACTATTAGGTAAGTAAGAAACATCGGCCTCAAATGCGAAGAGTTCTCGCTGAGCTCTGTCGTATTTCCAGGCGACAATTCGGAGTCACATGTTAGTTGTTCCCAGAAAGATGATGCAGAGCATAGGTTGAAAATTGCAATTTTCAAACAATACCCTTCATCCATTCCTGGAAAATAAAATTTAGGAAACACCCATGCGTTCAAAATGTCCTATTTACCCCTATACCCATTCCTCAGGGTGGGTACTTTCTGTAATGGGGTCACATGTGGGTGTTTCATTTTTGTACTTTCCTCTGAATGTATGTAACCGTCAGCTACTGATATGCCTTAGGCCTTAAATGCAAACAGACCTCTATGATTACTGAGCCTTGTTGTGCGACCACCCAGCACGTTACCCCATATGTGGATGTTTTTCCATAGTCAGGAGAAAAAGCCCTCCAAAATTTGTAACCCAATTTCTCCAATTACACCTTGTGAAAATGTTAAAAATTGGGTAACCCCAGCATTTTAGTGTAAAAAAAAAATATAGAATTTTTCAATTTACAGCCCACTGTTTGTAAAAAAAAAAACTGTGAGGTATAAGTACTCACTGTACCCCTTGTTACCTTCCTTGAGGGGTGCAGTTTCAAAATTGTGGTCACTTGCTGTTTTTTTTTTGTATTTTTTGTTACGTTTCTGGAAGGTCTAGTTTGCAAAATAGTGTCACATGTGGGGGGTTTCTGCTGTTCTGACATCATGAGAGGTTTGAAAATGCACATGGCCGCCGACTTCAATTTCAGTAAAATTATCTCTCCAAAAGTCCAATGGTGCTCCTTCTGTTCTGAGACCTGTAGCATTTAACGTCCACATTTGGGGCGTTTTCTTAATGGAGAGAAATTGGGCTTCAAATTTTGGGGTCCATTTTCTCCTATTACCCCTTGTGAAAAAGAAACATTTGGGGTAACACCATCATTTTAGTGTTAAAAATAAAATTTACCATTTTCAGACTCGAAGCTTCTCTCCAAAATTATGGCCGACAGATTAACCCTCATTTTACCCTCATTGATATCTCCAATTCAAACTGGCTTTATTAAAGGCAGGGCAGCAGTTACAAACTTGCGCACAGCCCTCACTGTATTGGACTCAGTCCAGCACCGTCGTAATCACACAACTATCCATCTTTACTCTCGGTAGGCGCCGAAAAGGCATTCGATAATGTCAGTTGGCCGTGGTTGGGGGCGGTGCTGGATGCCATGGGTTTGCAGGGTGCTTTTAGACAACTCTTATCAGCCATTTACACATCACCATTGGCCAGGATATATATACCTGGCTTTCTTTCCCCTGTTTTCCCTCTGACTAAGGGTACCAGGCAGGGATGTCCGCTCTCTCCCCTACATTTTGACATTGCTATTGAGCCCTTGGCAAGGTACCTCTTGATCACACCTACCTTTTCAGGTATTACGGTAGGAGAGGGAGAGATGCGGGCATCTCTGTTTGCTGACGACCTTATCTTATACTTAGATGATCCATTAAAAGCTATACCCCGTGTTGGAGATTCTGACTTCATTCAGATCTTATTCTGGCTATAAAATCAACACACATAAATCTGAATTGCTTCTCCTTAAAAGACCTGCTACAAGCTCTCTCTCTCACAATTACGGTTGCTAAATATTCTGCTAGCGTCTACTTCTATTACCTATTTAGGCATTTGCATAGGGAAATCACCCCAATCATTATATACTCTGAATTACCCCCCACTAATTGATAAAATCCAGTCAGAACTCCACAAATGGCATTGCCTACCCTTGTCTCTACTAGGGCGTTGCCACTTAAGATGTCTAGTTTTTCCAAGCTCCTTTACCCCTTCAAACAATTCCCCTATTATTGCGGCACACTGACATCATGACATTACATTCCACTTTTACCCATTTCATCTTGGCGGGAAAGAAACCCAGAATAGCATTAAAAATTTTGATGTTACCAACCTGGAGTGGAGGTGTCAACTTCCCAAACATCTGTGGCTACAACCTGGCATGTCTCTTTCGCCATATAATGGATTGGCATCTTGGCACATCCTTTTACTCCAATACCAATTTGAAACAAAGGTACGCTGCTGCCTGGCACACAATGGCTCTGTTACATTGTGCCTTGCAGTCGCTACCGCCGATCATCAAACACTCTCTTTTATTTAAGGACACTATAGCAGCGTGGAAGGCAATTAGGCGCCTCGCAGGCCTGTCTCACACTTGCTCTAAACATGCCCCACTGTGGACTTCTTTTTTCCCAGAGGGTTTCGCTAATGCACTCTTTCAGTTGTGCAGACAGAAAGGTATCAATACCCTTGGGGATTTAATGCACACCGACCATAAAAGAAGGTATACAATGTTGGAGCTGGGAGCTAAATATGATATACCTTCCTCCCACTTCCTGCAGTTTAATCAAATAAAGTCATACACTACAAATAAATTGAAAGACTTGTCGGGCGAACTTGGCTCGAACGGCTTTGATGCGATCCTGTCATCCCCAACTGACAGATCGATATCTGATCTCTACGATAAGCTAAGGAAATGGGTCATCCCCCAACCCCCTAAAAGAGTGGGATCTCAATGGGCTAAATTTCTAGGTGACCCGGATGCCCCCTCTCACATTCTTGAGGGGCATGCCGCACTTCGTAAATATGTTCATAATGAAAAATGGAGGGAAATGCAATTGAAGCTGATACATTCAGCGATATATGCTTTCACTCTTCCCCCTACGCCTCGTTGCCCTGATGGGAAAGACTGCAGTCCTAAATGCCAGTTACCTAAAGCTGACCTATTACACTGTATGTGGAGCTGCCCAGCTATATCCCATTACTGGCAACAAGTGATATCTGTGATTAGAGCTGCTAGTTCATATAGAGGTACTGTGGGTCATTATGAGGCACTCTTTCATATTTCAGTGATGGGCACTCCAACGAGCTATTCCTATTCTCATCTCCCCCCGATCGTACATTCTATCCTCACGTTGGCGAAGGCCACCTTATTGAAAAAATGGTTATCTCAGAAATCACCTACTGAAACCCATTTGATAGCAGCATTGAAACTGCTATTTAACTTGGACAAAATAGAAGTTGTTAAAGCCAAAGACTGTATGGCAAAAAAGTTCTTTATGAAGTGGAAATTTTTTATAACTAACTACTACACCCCAACCGAAATATTAACCATTATGCGGCCCTTTACCTCTACTCAGTGGTACATCAATGAGTTGCTGGCTTGTTCCTTGGGAGCGCTGAAAGTCCCTTGATTATGTACCATTTCTCCTTACTTCAAATATGACCCGCTTCATATTTGGTTATGTCCTTAATTTCAATATCTTGGTTGATATCCTTTCGCTCTACCGGGGGTCTGTGTGGAGGCTGCCTATATGTTTGTATGTCCTTACATGTTGTGTCATGCGTCATTATTTGGATATTATTTTGGTGTTGACTAGGGATTGGTGGGTTTATATTAGTACTTCTGCTCCCACTTTATATGATAGGATGGATTTTACTAAATGCATAGGAATAAATTTCTCCCATAACTGTGCGGACGTATGGTTCATACTAAAGGAGAAGTCACTTAGTCTTCTAACTGTCAAATGGTTATTTGTTCATGCGATATTGCTAGCATTACTCCTTACGTCTACTAGTACTTTATTTTTCTTTCCAGCACGGTTATTATTCCTAAACCTCGATCATTTATCTATGCATTCCACCTTGATGTATTATTATTATTATTACTACTTTGATAATTCTATCTTGCAATCCAACCCTTGTTGATTCATTCTTTTCGCATTGATGTATTGTATATTGTATACTTTGTTTGGAAAAGCAATAAAATTGTTAAAAAAAAAAAAAATTCAATTTTCAGGTCCAACTTCAACACAAAGTCGTCAAACACCTGTGAAGTGTTAAGGCTCACTATACCACTTTTTACGTTCCTTGAGGGGTGTAGTTTCCAAAATAGTATACCATGTGGTGGTTATTTTTTGCTGTTCTGGCACCATGGGGGCTTCCTAAATGCAACATGGCTCCCAAAAACCACGACAGCAAAATTTGTTTTAAAAAATTGCACAGTTGCTCTTTCCCTCTTGAGCCCTGTTGTGAGCCCACAGAGCACTTTATATCAACATATGAGGTATTTCCATACTCAATAGAAATTGGGATACAAATTTTGGGGGGCTTTTTCTCCTTATACCACTTTTAAAAAGGAAAAAAAATGGGGCTACAAGAACATGTTAGTGTAAAAAATGTAGATTTAGATTTTTCTCCTCCACTTTGCTGCTATTCTTGTGAAACACTTAAAGAGTTAACAAACTTTCTGAATGTCATTTTGTATACTTTGAGGGGTGTAATTTGTATAATGGGGGTCATTTATGGGATATTTCTCGCAGAAAGGCCCCTCAAATCCACTTCAAACTTAACTGGTCCCTGAAAAATTCAGATTTTGAAATTTTCGTTAAGATTTTTAAAATTGCTGCTATACTTTAAAGCTTTCTATTGTCTTCAAAAAGTAAAACCATGTCAACTTTCTGATTCCAACATAATGTAGACATATTGTATTTGGGAATCAATATAACATTTACTTGGAATATCCATTTTCCTTACAAGCAGAGTTTTAAAGTTAGAAAACTGCAACATTTTTAAGAAATTTGGGGATTTTTCACCAAGAAAGGATGCAAGTAACGACGAAAAATTACCACTATGTTAAAGTAGAATATGTCACGAAAAAACAACCTCAGAATCAGAATAAACGGTAAAATCATCCCAGAGTTATTAATGCATAAAGTGACAGTAATCAGAATTGCAAAAAAGGGCTCAGTCTTTAAGGAGAAAAAGGGCTCAGTCCTTAAGGGGTTAAGCCAATGATTCCCATGATGATGCTCACTGTGAGAACCCTACCAACTTGAAATGTCCATTACACCACAATTTTGTTTTCTTGCAACTATTGGAATACATAAATGTTAGATCTTCCACTAATGATTCAGGAGACTTCTTCAGACCAATGGACAAGGAAGGAAACTCTACGGCTTTAAGTCAACACTTACCAGTTCAGCCCTTTGTTTTTGCAAACCAGTTTCTTCCAAAGCCTGAGACAACTGAACCTGGAATATTAACAAAAAAAGGATATGAGAGGAGCATTACTTTACATGTGTTTCAAAGACCTCAACATTTAGTGTGGGAAACTATTTCTAGCAAAGAAATGATTATCTTATCAAAAGGATGTCTTTCTATAGTTTTTCTATAGTTCCTACTAAAGCATATGGTAATACAGATGATGATCTCTGCTCAGAATTTTGTTCTATGAATTAGAGCAGACAGCCTCTCACTCAGCAAACCTAACCTGTATTTGTGTTAGTTACATGGCTGCCGATTTGGATAAATGGTAGACGGCTGCATAGATAAACATTTGTTGTCCTAAAAAAGGGGTTATACCAAGATTAAAAATGATCACCTATCCACAGGATAAGTTATATGTATCTAATCAGTCAGGGTCCAACATGACCACAATATCATGATCAGAGAGAGAGGTGGTCGAGCATGCACCATCACTGCTAATCTGTTTACTTTCAATTGGGCTGATCGTGTTCAACTAACTTTGACACTTCCATAGTGAGTAATCTTGGCATAACCCATGTAAGGAACATGAGATTTGGGTGAAAAGACCCTTTACATATCAAGCAGATCAGCTTAAAGAGGTACTCAGCTGCTCAGTGTTTGGAACAAACTGTTCCGAAAGCTGGCGCCAGGGCCGGGAGTTCCTGACAGTCTATGACGTCATGAGCTCCCAGTGCTGGCTCCAGCATTCGGAACAGTTTGTTCCAAATGCTGAGCAGCGGAGTACCCCTTTAAGAATATAGTTTCAGGGAGACAGAAAGAGTCCAAAATAGTGTCAGGTGCTTGACATTTTGTCTTATCACTAAGTCGACAGGATTCTTTCTGAAAGTGTAATAAAAGTCAAAATTATTGATTTATACAGTATTTTTTTTTTTTAATGGACACATTGAATATCTGGTTCTTCTATATACAGTCACATATTACATGACAGTACATAGGATACAAAAAAGTAGTAACTTGAATTCATTGTGCAAACTTGAGAAGACAAAACAGCTGATATCAGAAAAATCATCCTGCAGTCGACTTTAGGTATTTCCACTTTTATTTTTAGCCTAATTGAGGCTTAATTTTAAAGATTGTAAGCCTTGCATATAAATAAGAGCCTTTGCAAATGATTATTCATTATCGTGCATTTAAACAGTCAATTAATCTTTTAAGAAAGATTGCTAATGCAGGAAGATTCCAGTATAGTGAGGATTTTGAACTACACATAAAAGAAGAGGCTTCTATCGATACAGAAAGAAACAAAACAGTTTTGGGACAATTACCAACTCTCTGAAATAGTCACAAATACTCTTTGAGTTTGCTTCATTTGAACGTTAATTTCTGGCAGCAGACAATAGATGTTAATAAAGCGTTATCATCATTTTCAGATGAGGATATTTCGATTCTGCATTCCCAGTTTATTAAAACCTCCCGTACAGCAAACTCAAGAGAACAGAAGAGCAGAGAAGACTGGCAGCCATGTAATAATACACAGAATAATTAGTAAGTGCAATGGCAGCCATAGTCACCAAATTATAAAGCAATGAGTTGACTTTAAAAAGTTAGATTAATATACAGAATATACCTACTATGACACGACCCACTAGAATCAAGGATGGGAGGAGGGGGGTGGGGAGTCATAAAACAAGATCTTGGTTTTACATCAGTGTCAGTTCTCCATTGGCCCAAAAAAAGAAGCCTGGCAACATCTATAGCTTTGCAGGCAAATTGGTACTACCATAAGATAACAACCATGCTGAACTTTAGGGATGCACAATTGATCAAGCCATGTGATGGCTAAATTCATTTTCAGGATGCCGTAAGCCTGCACATAAGGGCCTTAAGACAAAAGGTGGCTATACACTATGGGGGAGATTTATCAAAACCTGTGTAGAGGAAAAGTTTACCAGTTGCCCAGAGCAACCAATCAGTTTCCTTCTTTCATTTTTTAGAGGCCCTTTTCAAAATAAAATAAGCAATCTGATTGGTCACTATGGATAACTGGTCAACTTTTTTTTCTACACAGGTTTTGATAAATCTCCCCCATCATAATTAGGTTAACTGAATGAACTTATATTGGCAGGATCTATCAAGAATCTAATGAGTATGTGGGTGTCCCAACCGACTAATGATGGCAGATATCCAGAAAAAGATGGATCAAGCTGTTGAATTTTAACAACTAGGGTTGTCTGGTAGCAGTTTAGCTGCACTGTCTACTTTTAGAACATTGTATGCCCAGCCAAACCAAACGTGTGCATATATGGAACACGGTGAATGGGAGAAATACAGTAGCTATTGACCAAACAAGTGTCCTCTAATGCATATTATCAACTAATTGTTAAAGACAGGTACATATAGCTCAGATTTTTATTGTGCTCAACATTCCTGAGAGCTCTAGATAAGACCACGAGCCTTCAGAATACAGATTTAATACAAGCATAAGCAGATTCATAAACCACACAGACATATAGCATAAAGACAGAGAACACACTATAATAAAACTAAAGCACTGAGGTGTTAAAATTCACAGTTCCTACCGGTCTGAGATGTTAAGAACTCATACCAATATTCAATAGCTTTTAATGGACCGGTGAAACAAAGCAGCACAGAAGCCATCATAAAGCATTTAGCACACTGTAAATCTGAAGCACTGGTCCGATTTGTGATTGGGATTAATAATGAGATATCACTGTTCTGTCCGTGTCTTTTCCAGACACGTACCTACAGGATTGTCTAGAAGCCAGCCATATTAAAGCAGATGCAAATTTGCAATTAGAAAGCAATTAAAGCCCAGCAAGCTCTGTTCTACAGGACTATTGATGAACACCGAGGACAAGGCTTCCAGGACACAATCTGCCTTGTCAAATTAGATCATCAATGTTCAACAACATTAACATGCCAATCGACCTGGCCGAATATAGATAATCAATTGTGATTGGCCTGGAAAGGTAAACAAGAAATGTAACCTTCCCAGGAAAAAAGACCCTTCGCCTTTATTAAATGCTCAATGATGAATAAGGAAAAAATATTTCTCTTTGTATAGTGTCTTAGTAAAGAATATAGGTTCTTGTTTTGGAAATTAGGTAACTGTTTCTATTACACAGTTTTACCTTAAGTAATTATTTTGCGATAATATTGGAATCTCCCGCATCTACTCTTATTCAACTAAAAACTGGCCCCATGAGATGATTTTGACGTAAACTAAATTAGGTTCCCCTACTTACCAACATTTGAATCTCAAAACTCTCAAAACCACCGACTTTGTGAAAACCACACCCCCTAAGTAGAATTCTCCAGCCAAAACTCTCCTTCATGGCTGGGGATGTTTTTGGCCTTCGTGACCAAAGCAACATTTCTCCTTAAGGAATGCTGCATTCTAAAATTGTTTTGTTTTTGTTTGCTTACGCCAATCATTTTTCATAGGACACATTGGAATTTCTAATTATTTTAAATCGGAACATGTATCAATTCAATTTGAAGGTAGTGTTAGTCAAAGATGGGAATATTCTTCTGGGATCGCCTTCAGAAAAAGTGGGGCGAGGTTTGGAATCTGGGCTTTCATCATCCTTCATGGGCCACTCCATTTTTTCACACTAGCCCACATTAACACAGGTACTGAAGACAGCTTGTTCCAAGGCTTTAAAAACATTGAAGAGTCAGAATGCAAGCGAGGTTGTAAGTAAGGTATACCACTGATGTGACTTTGCTTTTTGAAACTGCAAAGTTCTAGGTTCAGACTTTGTGACCTGTGTATCAAAGGTATTATCTACTTTGTAGGGTGGCTGGTAGTAAGCCATCTGTATAGACAAAGAAGAGATATATATAATGATGTCAGGAGGAGCAGTGTTTAAATATTAATCCCATGTCACTGTCTCTGACTGCTACAAGTTGACTGGTCCTAAGATGCCAGTCTCCCATAGTGGATTTAAAAAAATGTCTAAATTTGAAAAGAATAAAAACATTTTCTAGAAGTGTTCATATTATGTTTTAATGCTATTTATTAAATATTAACCCCAAAATTCAACCCTCCAATTTTTCCATGCACAGCAATGCCAAATGTGTACATTGTGAGATGTTTCGCATTGCTATAGCACTAATTACAAAGGCCCTACTTTAGCCTTTAATGTATCACCCTCTGTTAACAGAGAGAGCCAAGATAGAACAAACTAACATTGGTAGAATGGGGGGCTAATTTTATTTTTGGCACAATGTACATTCTGCATGACAGGAATGTGTTAATGTCTAAGCAACTTGCGCCATATAAAATGCAATTGTGTCATTCAGGGTGTCTGAAATTCGTATTTTTTTTTTCTTTTGCTTATCCACAGTGCGCTTAAGCCTCAATTCCCCCCAAGATCACATATGCAGACTATGTTGAGATAAGTCCTGTGAAATCAATATTAATGTTACAGGCTTCCCCATCAACTTCATAAAAGCAAAAAAAAAAAAAAAAAGAGGTCTCATATTCAGGCATATAGTGTTCAAAAAGTGCACTGCGCTGTGGGGTTTTAGTGACAGTAAACAGATTATTTTAGTTCCCTGTCATAGTACAGGATCGTGCTGTTACACTGACAGCCCAATCCTAAAATAATGACTACACTGTTACTAAAACCCTTACTCTTCCAGCAGTTCCCATTAAAAACATACGCACTTTTGGTTAAGTGTGCATGCACAGTATATGGAAAACAGGTGGAGTAGCTGATGTCTAGAAATGTCTTCAGCCCACATTGACAGTTTTATGAGCACAATAAGACTCTGTATCTATCTCTATGGCCTGCTTTCATTAATATATAACCTAATATATAACCAGACCCAGAACAGAAATCGGGTGCAGTTCACACAGATTGGCATTCATTTACTAAGCCTTTACATTGGCTGACTGCGGGCGGGGAGGGCCACATGAACCATCCCTAGATTTGCGTTAGCCTTTGTCACAATCAGCTAGGCATCCCCTAAAACACGGAAAGATGTAAGCCCGATGATGTTTTGAATGCTTGTTCAGCCAATAATCTCCAAATGTAATAGGGCTCTTAGGCTGTAGTGTAATAGTCCATTATTTTGTCAGTTGACTCACATTCATTTCTGCTGCTATAAAGCATTTGCAACTCGTCTGACTATACAGGTAATACAGAAAAGGAGTAAAAGTTTTAGAAATAAAATATACACATTATTAAACAAAGAAAAAGACATAACAGATTCAATAAAACTCATGACATATTCCCTAACAAACTAGGTTCCTATAAATCTGGACACTTCTTGTTTTACACATCCTCATTCTTTTACCATCTCGAACATTACATTTAGTGCCTTGAACACTGATCAATTGATCAATAACTCATCAATATCCCCCCTCCCCCAGACTGACAATGAATTATCAGTTCGGACAGTGTGAAACCTGCTCGTCTGAGCCAGAAACGGGAGAGGCTGCTTGACAGCCCCTCTCCTACAGTACCCTGACGGGCATGTTCATCTGAAGATCTATATGAAAAACTACAGATCTTCAATAGGGTTACAGCAAAAAGCCTCAACTATCCACATGTTGATCATGTATCGCTTTACTTTTTTCAAAGCCAGTATTTAAAATAGTACATGTAGTCATCAAAAATTCAATAAAAAAAATTTCAAATTTTAACCTTAATTGAAATAGGTTTTCATCTGATGACAAAAATGTTGATAGAATTAAGTGCAATACAAAATACATGAATGTGATAATATTAAGGAAAATATCTGCCAAGTAGACGGAAACCAACTTCTATATTAACCAATGACTATAAGTATGTGCCGTCCAGCATGGACTTATCATTTTAAAGATTTATCTTCAACTCTTACTTTTAAAACAAAAAAAAAACTATGGACTTTAAACAGAATATCTAATTGAAATTGGGGATTAAAGAACGTATTTTCATGTATTATAAATGATTCTGTCATTACGCGCAGGGACACATCTTAAATTCAGATCTGGCAAAGATGGAGCTGTCAACATCAGACTGAATTGGCAATTAGTGATGATAATTATGGGCTCGAAATGCGCAAACCTCGGTGACCCCCGACTTTACAAACTGATCGTAATTAGCGTCTAACCTGGAGGCAGCGAGGAAACTTTGTTTGGCTAGGTAGTAGACTTAAGTGCAGAGTGAGGAGGCCACAAGTGAGACACACTGTAAACATTTGTCCTCTTACTGCGGGCGCTGTCAATGCTTTTCACATAAAGAGCGGGGTAGAATAGAAGAAATTAATGTTTGCAGCCCAGACTCCATTAGAAACAAATCTCACTGTTCCAGAAGCTCATAGAGATGCAATGCCAACATTAATCACAACAGGCTTAAAGTTTTCCTATTTCCTCTTTGTCTCTACATAAGGGTTATAAGAACTAATTGGCATGATCAAATAGAAAAGTATACTGCAGGTGGCAACACACATTAGATCATAGTGTGTCCAATCCACTTCATAAGACTATATGGGAGCAGCCTAACAAGTCTCATGATGGCAACTGTCACAGGATGGGATAAAGAGATTTACCAGAAACATTTCTAACCTGGGTGCTACAAAAATAAAATATAACATATACTTACCTGACCTTAACCCTCTTCAGTACCCCAATGCTCATTGGTTACTATTAGGGATGTCTCGATACCGATACTAGTATCGGGACCGATACCAGGTATCTGCATGGTATCGGGGATTTGTTTAATGTCCCTGATACCAAATCAGATACCTGGTGTATTGCTTTGTTGCCCCGTCCTCCGGTCCGCATCACTGCCGCAGCCCCATTCTCATCACTGCCGCTGCTAAGTGGGGTCAAAGGGGGGCTTCTGTCTGCAGGTGGGAGTCCTGCTGGCTACAAGGGGGGTCCTGTTGGCTTCAAGGGGGGGGGCTGCTGTCTACAAGGGGGGTCCTTCTGTCTAATGTCTGCAGCTATCTATACTAGCTACTATTAAAGGCAATCTTACAGCAGAGTCACCTGCACTAACTTGAGCTTTGTCCATGCCTGTGCTGCAGCTTGGACAAAGTCATGATTTTATAAGCCATGATTTCTATAAAAAAGGAGATAACATTTCCTTATGAAGTATATTAGAAAGGTTAATGTTTTGCTAAGATGTGCAACATATAAAAAGTTTTTGTATCTGACAGTGCCCACTTAAAGATAGCCTGTCACCATAACAATTATGTCCAATCAACAAGCATCATGTTATACAGCAGAAGCAGAGCAGCCAATCACAGATACATAGTTTTGTGTAAAAAAAAAAAATTGTGTAAGAATGCATTCACATCACGATTTTACTATATGTGTTCTCCTTTATTGTTTTGTATTAAACATATACAACCGTACAACAAAACGTATACACTGACCTCCCATGCAAAAACGTACACAACCAGATGTATCTGGTTGTGTAAGTTTTTTTACTTGTATAGTTTTGTACTTTTTTGCCATGCAAAAACCGTAGTCAACCACGGTTTTGTGTCCAGTTGTGTCCTGTTTTTCTGGTTAATAAGGGTTTTGTGTCCTTTATAAAAAACCATATACAGTTTTCAATGGAAACTGTATTGAAGATACGATTGCATATAGTTTTATCAGTTTTTGAGGGACAAGTTTTCCACAACAAAAATGATTCAAAATACTATGGTAGTATTGTGATGTGATTGTAGTCTAATTTATTGACTGAAATTTTGGGCTCAAAAGTCCAGTGGGCTGTCCCTAACTGTAACTGGCATAAGCATGAATACTGGAGGGGCAAGATGTGCATAACTAGCTTGCCCCCTGACTGGTGAGCAGTTAAGGGGTTAAGAAATATACAGGCAAGGTTTTTAGCCCGCTCCCCCACCTGTAAAACTTGGCAGTGGCTATAGTGTTATGTCCCATGGGTGGGGGGAGGGAGTGCACCAATCAGGGGTTTAATAGTTCCCCGGGCTTTCAGGGGCCCTCCCCTGGGTATTTATAGCTGTGGTGCCTCCCTTCCCCCCCTCAATCTGCCCAGGGCCCGGAGTTTTTGCTGCCGGTTGGTAAGTGTCACTCACCTGCCTCCTGTGCGTCCGCTCGTTGATTGATTGCCCCAAGCCTGAAATTCAGGCTTGAGCAATCGATCGTTGATAGCACTGATCGTTGCCATGTTAATACATGGCAAGTGATCAGTGTCAGGATCAGTGAGTGCAGTGTCATAGCCCCCTGTGGGAGCTATGACAGTGCAAAAAAAAAAAAAAAAGTATATTATATATATACACAAATTAAATACTGTATATTAAAACAAACACATATGTGGTATCACCATGTGCGTACATGTCCGAAGTATAAAAATATATCATCAAATGAAGCGCTCCGTCTATGGCATATGAGCAAATAAATTAATTTAAAAAAATAAAAATAAAAATAACTAAATGAATAAAAAATAAATAAATACAATACATAAATAGATAAAAATAATAATTTAATAAATACATTTTGTTGCATATTTTTGATCGCTTTTTATACCGTAAATATGTATAAACAGTGATCTCAACATCTGATCAAAATGACACTGGTACCACGGACAACTTCAGATCACGGCGCAAACTGTATGAGCCCTCATACCGTCCCCACTCATTTACCCAGCTCCTCACCCCCACCACACTAGCACCCCCCCCCCCTTATCTCTCCCTGCTGCCGTGGCTGCTGTTGCCCCCCTTTTTCCTCATGCTTTTCCAGTGCTGCCCATGTTCTTGCAGCCACTGCGCCCCCCATCACCTCTGCCCCAAGTTCCCAACCCCCCCCCCCCCTGCTGCCGCTGCTGTCCTTCCTCCTGCCTCTCCAGTGCCCCCAGTGGAGGGGTAGGGAGTGCTCCCCTGATTTCATGTTGCTTTTCCCCCTCTGGGGCCGGATGGGAGCATAGACTTATTCGTCGCCGCTCCCGCTCTGGCCCTGGGAGGTGGTACAGGCGGTGTTTTTTGGACCTTCTGCTTACCTGCAGGAAGTAGGTGTTTCAGTTCTTCCCGCAGGGGTTCTCCCTCCTCCTCCTCCTCTGCCTCATAAAGTGCCTCGGAGTCCTCTACTGCTGGTTTCCCGGCGTGGTTTCCAGCACCATCCCGGGCAGCGGCCGAGTGCCTGCGATCTGGCGGTCTCCAGCGTGCCTTGTCCCTTCTTGACAGGGTGCTTTGGTAGGGTTTCATCTTGCGCGGTGCGCGCTTGGGTGAGTGGTCTTTTGGCCTTAAACTCTGGGTGGCCGGGGTTTGGCGGACTTAGCTCCCGAGGCTTGTTCCTTATCCTGTATGGGTGGCTGCCACCCAGTTATGGTTTTTGTTTGTTTTGGTTTTCTCCCCCTTTGTTTGGTTTTTCTCCCTCATCTTAGTTGTAGTCTCTCTCCACTACAGTATCCGTTAGTCTTGCCTTGTGAGTTCTTCTGTTCGTGGTGGTATTCCTGAGGGTGATTCTCCTGTGCTCTACGCTTGTTGGGGTGTGGTTTGTTGCTGCAAGGCTGACATGCAACTTTGTGAAGCGTTCCATATTTTGTGCTCGCTTCGGCAGCACGTTAAAAATTGAACGATACAGTAAAGATTAGCATGGCTTCCGCATGCTGCGTTGGCGTTGGCCGGGTGCTTTCCTGTGGTCAGGGAGCGATTGCGTTTTCTCGGTTTAGGTTTCCTCGGGGCTCGCTAGGTGCCCTGGTTCCGGTCCTTGCTAGTTTACTGCATGTTCCACGGGGAATATGGTTCTGGGCGGAGCTTTTTCCTGCAGGTTGTCTCTAGCTGCCGAGGGTGTGTGGTATCTGTGCCCCAGGTGCGCTAAGGGCTGACGTTTCGGTTGGTTGGGGTTTTTCATGAGTCGTGCAGTGGACAGGCCTGCTTTCAGTCCCCCGTTACGACTCACGGGGAGCTCTATCTGTTCTCAGATGTGGCTGGTTTGGTTGGTTGTTGGTGTGGTGTTTGGTTTTCCAGTGATGCTGCGGGGTGGTTTACCCCTGGGTCTTGGTAGTCGGTGGGTTTCTGCCATGCTTGGGTTTTGTTTGCGCTTTTCCCTTGGTGTTGGTTGTGGGACTTTGGGTGCTTGCTTCGGCAGCTCATGTTCTAGAATTGTAACGATACTGTGTGGGTTGGCGTAGCCCCTGCGCTTGGTTGCGCTCTAATTTGGTGATACTTTTCTTCTTTTCTAGGGTGTGATTTGAGTGATCATGGCGTGTTATCGGTCTGACATTCGGGACATTGTCACTGCTATTATCTCTTTCGGCTTTCTTCCTGTGCTCGGCTTGTTGCACCTAGTTCTTGGCTGTTTGGAGTTACGATTTATTTCGGGGCTATGCTCCCTGGGGACGGTATTGGGTGTTGACGCTTTGACCCGTTTTTCTCTGGCAGTGGTTCCGGAGGTTCCTCCCTCGGGTGGAGTCGGAAGGTTTGCTCGTGTGGCTGGCCCGTGGGTCATCGTGTAGAGTGGTGTATTTCTTGGTCTGCTTTGGTGGCTCCTGCGACTTGGTTGCACTCACGGTAAGGCGCTTGCGATTGGTTGGTGTTGGTGTGGAGGCTGGGATGTTTACAGTCGAGTAGGGGCCTGGAGTCTTCCAAATGTGTCTGTGGATAGGGGATTTGCTTTTCATATCTGGAATGCCCTTTTAGTAACCTTACGAGGCTCTGATGTTTGATTTCCTATTTCGTTTTAATAGGATGTGATAACGGAAGTTAACTGCTGTGTCACCTATCCAAGGAGGTTCGAGATTTGGGCTGTGTTCTCCATGCATCCAAATAACATTCTTAGTATGTGACGCTGGGTACTCTCCACCTGTTCATGTGAATCACCTACTATTCAAAAAAAAAAAAAAATAATAATAATAATAAAAAAGATTGGCGGCTTTCCCGCTGCGATGCGATCCAGTGGGGTGCGGTTGCCGCACGGAGAATGGCGGGGGGTGATTTTTCTTTTCTGCTCTGCGCTTGGTGGGATGTTGGTGTATACCTAGGGGCTGGGCAAGTGAGTGGGTGGCCTTGTGGTCGGATTTTTGATTGTCGCTTTTGCGTCGTTTTTCTGATCCGAGGTTTTGCGCTGGCTTTTTTCTGGGCTATGAGGATGGGGCACTTCCTTTCTCCTCGTCTCCTTCTATGGGACTTTGCTGTCTGGTGTCTTTTTGGGTGCCTATTTCGTGCGTTTGCAGGCCGTCGGTCCGAGACTGGTTAGGCAATCCGGGACACGCAGCATGTGCTGCATGAAGGTCTGCGAATTACTGTTTTTCCGGTTGTCGTCCTATTGATGACTGGGCGGCGGTAGGGCACCCCCCCCCTTTTTTAATTTTTGCTCCCAGCCCCCGATTATTCAATTTCAGTTTTTTTGTCTGTTTTGCGTTTTTTGCTTTTCTTTGATAGGATGGGGTGTTGTGAGTTCGGGATTTGCTCTCTTTTTGTGTCGGGGCCGGCGGAGGTGGCTGGGTTTCCGTAGAGGGTAGTGCAGCGCGTGGAGCGCTGGCGATCTGATTGTTGTGTTGTTATTTTCGCCCAGTTTGTGTTTCCCATATGTGTTTTGTTTTGCGAGCGGCTTTCCGCAAGGTGGTGTGAGTGCTGCGGCACTCTTCGGTGTATGGGCGAGTCTGAGAGAGGATCCTGGCGGCAGGTACCTCAGATGGAAATGTGTTGGGCGGATTTCCTGGAGAGGAAATGTGTTGGGCGGATTTCCTGGAGAGGAAATGTGTTAGGTGTGTCCGGGGGGGCTGAGGTTGCCACAGGTGTTGGCTATCCAGTATCTCTTGGGTGGGGATCGGAGCACAGTGTAGGGCGATCTGGTCTCCTCCATGGAGGTAAGAAGACTGTGAAAGCGGGGTCAACCCGGGGTAGACCTCCACACAGGACAGTGTGGCAGCAACTCTCGGGTTGGTAAGAAGCCAATCAGTGTCTTTTTTACAGTTAAATTGTTATTTATATAAGTAATTTTATAAATAAAGCTGTGTCCGATTCCCACCCACAGAAAAGTTTAATTGTTGTTGTGTCAGTTATTATTTAATTATTTATTGTAGTAAGAGGGAGGGGTAGTTATAGCCTGCTAGGAGGTAATTGGGTCTCAACAGTCAGGGTAAGCTGTCCACCTCTAAGCAGACCAACCCAATTAGGTTTCTTGGCTTGTCCATAGAAGTCTTTGGAGAGGATAAGGGGAAAGGAGAGTTAGCTACAGATGTAGAGAGACATACAGAGAAACGTCTGAAAGCTCCTTTAAGTATTATATCACACCCCAGTGCTAAATGCACAGCTAAGTACTGCTCTACATTGTCTTCCATTCTGCTACTGTTGCTTCTGGGTATGTAGCAATATATGAAAAGAAAAAACAGAAAAGAACCGTACAAAATTATCCTTTTTCGCAGATATATAGCATGTCTTGTGTAAATAGGTTTGCTCACCTGGTGGTGTTGTACTTTGAGCACAACACCATAGTAGACTTTATACCACTTGCTGTGGTGCAGTATGGAGTGCAGCCGGCACCGATCCCGTTCTCAGCTGGCAGAGGACGGTCTTGAGAATGCACAAAGAGGGGAGGAAAAAAACTCCCAATAAAGCGGTGGCTGGAATGGCGCTCTCCTCCAGAGGATCGGTGTCTCAATTGGGGCAATTAACCGACCAAAACGGACTTAAAAAATAACAAATTTATTGGTTAAGAGCATGCAAAAGTGGCGACGCGTTTCGAAGGGCGGGACCCCTCTTCGTCAGGCTTTCTGATTGGAAGTTCAAAATGACATGCCTTATATATCCGGCAAGCCCGCAAAACATAAGCATGTTATATTTTTACATAGTACAGAGCATAAAATCAATTGGATACAAAGACATAAAAGAAATCGTAAAAAATTTGAATAATAGTGTTCTATATGAATGTGATTTAAACTCTCTCTTGTAATATTCAATGAGGAGTCAAGTATGTTATTGAGTTTTCAGTGTTAGCCGCAGTGATTTGTTCTTTAGTTCAGAACAGCACGCCCTGTTGAGGGCATCTAGTTACTATATATATAGCGCTCCATTGCTATACAAAAGAAAGTCCGGTCCCAAGAGCAATGGGAGACTGCTCTGACCAGAAACAGGGGGCTGGGAATAACCATAAAAACCGGAATATTCTTAAACTATTTTTCTTAATGTGTATTAAACATAGATCATTTGGAAAAATATATACATAACTGGAAAAATGTAAAAATAATAAAAATAAAATGGGTAATTTTGACTCAATATTTCAATGGTTTATTGTACTCCTCATGTACAACTTAGAGGTTTTTTCCTTTAATTTCTTTTTCTTTTCTTTCAATAGAACAGGTTCAGATTGTTTATTCAGCTAATGTTTGCCTAGACATTTATAGGAGATAACTCGGGAGTTTGGATGGTGGGCAAGTCTGCTGTACCTGCAGCGCTTCAAACACATTGAAGCTGATGTTTGCCTAGACATTTATAGGAGAAGGCTCAGAAGTTTGTATAATGGGCACATCTGCTGTACCTGCAGCGCTTCAAAAACATAAACCCACAGGAGGGGTGATTCTGGCGTTTTAGGGACATAGCTGCAAAGAATAACCGGCATAATGCATCAGATCTTCGGTGCATGATATACATAGTGCACCAGAACATATAGTCCATGATACACATAATTAGGGAGAAAAATAAAATAAACAGCAGAAGGAGCGCCACAAACAGAAAAATGGCAGGATAGATGACATAACTGAAGGAGCAAAAGTGAGAATAAATGGATGTTAAATGTTCCTGCAGCTCCTCAGAAAATTATTCTTCAGGTGAGATAGAGGTGATATTATAATTTTGATTTTGGTTTTAGTTGATTAACCACAATTTTAATTGAGTCAACGAAAACAGGATAATTATATAGTGCATGTATATAGATAATACCTATAAAAGGTCAAAAATGAATAGATATTAAATGATCATAGATGTAACGGACCATTGTGATACTTAAAGAAAAGAGTATGAATTAGCAAGGATGCCAAAAACTTATCAGGAGATAATTAGAAGGGAAAACCCATGGTGATAGTAACTAGTATGGAATTTTTAACATATAAGTTCCACGGCTTCATTTAACCCAAAAGGCTGTAAAGTCTGGAGACTATAGATCCAGAACATTTCTTTACAGGACAGAGTTTGGAATCTATTTTTTTTTTCCAACGGAATGTACTCCAAGGGTGTGATGGAAAACACTCCAGCTTCTCCATCATGTACCACTGTAAAATGTCTGGACAATCCATGTTTCATGAATTTCCTTTTTATATTGGACCGGTGTTGATTCATTCTAAGATGTAGGGGTTGAGTCGTCTGTCCAACATATTGTTTTTTGCAGTGGCATTCTATAAGGTAGATTACATAATCAGTAGAGCAAGTGAGATGTTGTTTGATGGGAAATGATTCCCCTGAATGTGTGCTGGAAAAGGATTTGCTTCCATGATTTATTGTTTTGCAGCATAGACACCTTGGTTTGTTACATCTGAAGACTCCAGTTTTCTCTTTCCCTGAAGTATCCTTTGGGAGTGAATTATGTTGTTTTAGATTGCTTGGGGCAACCATTCCTTTAATGGTGGGGGCCCGTCTGAAGGTAAGGCCAGGGTTCTTCGGTAGAATTTTAGCCAAATGTGTGTCCGATAGCAATATCTGCAAGTGTTTTTTTTATGAGTTTTCTGATGTTCTGTTGCCCTGCTGAATAGGTGGTAATGAATTGCATTTATATTTATCTTCTTTTACCATTTTCCTTTTTTTTCTCCAGAGTTGTAGATTCCGAATTGAGACTATCCAAACAATCATCCTGGGTAAGTATGTTTTTTCATAAGCATTATTTATTAGATCTTTAGGGTATCCTTTCGCCTTAAATCAGGATTTTAAAGTATTTGATTGTTGAATAAAAGTGGACTCTTTTGTGCCATTCTTTCTGACTCTCTTAAATTGCCCAAAGGGAAAATTCTGTTTCCACTTTTTGTAGTGTCCACTGGCAAAAGAGATATAGCTGTTAGAGTCATCCTTCTTAAAGAAGGTTGACGTAATAAATGTGTTATCTTGATGGGTGATTTTTAAATCAAGGAATTCTATTGATTCCGAGGAAAATGAGGGGGTGAAAAATAGACCCCAGTTGTTTTCATTTATTGTGGTGACTAATGCAGAGATTTTGTCAGGGTGACCACGCCACAAGAGGAACAGGTCATCGATGTACCTTTTATATACCACTACATGTTCTTGAAATAGAGGATTGGACTCGATGACCTGTTCCTCAAAACACCCCATGAAGAGGTTGGCGTAGGATGGTGCCATACGTGTCCCCATGGCCGTCCCCTTTATTTGATGGAACAGTGTTCCGTTGTAAGAAAAAAAGTTGTTTTTCAAAGTAATTTCTAAACATTTTGTTAAGAAGATCACATGTTCTTTAGGAATGCCAGAATCCTTTTCCAGAAATGAAATAGCATATCTAATACCTAGGTCATGCTGGATATTACTATATAAGGACATGACGTCCATAGTGATGAGAATCATATCCTTATCCCACGAAATGTCTTTCAGAAGGGTAATTAGTTTATCCGAATTTTTCAGATAACTTGGCAAGTTTCCTATGTATTCCTGAAACATGATATCGAGGTATTGTGAGATTTTACATGTGGGACTACTGATCCCTGAAATTATTGGCCTACCTGGGGGGCCACTTGGATCCTTGTGCACCTTCGGAAGATGGTAATAATAGGGTACTCCTGGGTTAGTCATGAAAAGGAATCTTTTTTCTTCTTTTGATATAATTCTGTCCTCTAGTGCTCTATTTAGTAGGTCAAGGATCTCCCGTTGTAATTGTGGAAAGGGGTCAGTAGCAATGACTTGATAGTATTCACTATCCATTAAAATATGACATGCTTCGTTGTTATAATCCTCATAATTTTGTAGGACTATCCCCCCCCCCTTGTCCGCTGAACGAATGACAATATCTTTGTTGTTCTGTAGATTTTTAAGTGCGTATTGTTCGCCCTTAGTTAGTCTCCCTTCACTTTGTTTCCCTGGGAAGGAATCCGGTAGATTCTTAAATTCTTCTGCCACAATTTCATGGAATGACTTTATAAAATTCCCTTCACCCCTCCTGTGGGTTTATCTTTTTGAAGCGCTGCAGGTACAGCAGACCTGCATTATACAAACTTCTGAGCTGTCTCCTATAAATGTCTAGGCAAACATCAGCTTCAATGTGTTTGAAGTGCTGCAGGTACAGCAGACTTGCCCACCATCCAAACTCCCGAGTTATCTCCTATAAATGTCTAGGCAAACATTAGCTGAATAAAAAACCTGAACCTGTTCTATTAAAAGAAAAGAAAAATAAATTAAAGGAAAAAAACTCTAAGTTGTACATGAGGAGTGCAATAGACCATTAAAATATTGAGTCAAAATTATCCATTTTATTTTTATTAAATTTTTCCAGTTATGTATATATTTTTCCAAATGATCTATGTTTAATATACATTAAGTAAAATAGTTTAGGAATATTCCAGTTTTTATGGTTATTCCGAGCCCCCTGTTTCTCGTCAGAGCAGACTCCCATTGCTCTCGGGACCGGACTTTCTTTTGTATAGCAATGGAGCGCTATATATGTAGTAACTAGATGCCCTCAACAGGGCATGCGGTTCTGAACTAAAGAACAAATCACTGCGGCTAACACTGAAAACTCAATAACATCCTTGACTCCTCATTGAATATTACAAGATATAGTTTGAATCACATTTATCTAGAACAATAGTATTCCCATTTTTTACGATCTCTTTTATGTCTTTGTATCCAATTGATTTTATGCTCTGTACTATGTAAAAATATAACATGCTTATGTTTCGCGGGCTTGCCGGATATATAAGGCATGTCATTTTGATATTTAATTGCCCCAATCGAGACACCGATCTTCTGGAGGAGAGCGCCATTCCAGCCACCGCTTTATTGGGAGTTTTTTCCTCCCCTCTTTGTGCATTCTGGGTATGTAGAGATATATGGAACTAGGATCCCCTCTTATGTGTGTGTGGTGTATGGGAGACATAATAGCAGTTAGTCTCCACCCACTAGCTAAAGGAGAACTGAAAATAAAAGATTTCCCCCTGCAGAGGGGAAATCTGGTGCTATAAACAAATTATGTAATGGCTAGAAACAGCATATACACATGACAAGTGATCCAGAAAAGGTTGATGGAAGGTTAAACTGTTTTATTCACGTACAAGTAGATAACTTTAAAAGATTATGGAATGCAGAATGTGTCACACACTGATTAAACCTATAACTGGAACACTCCTTTAACATTGTGAGCCCTGCCTCACACACATGGAAACTATATAAGAACGACAATGAAGCAATGCACTAAAGAAGATCTGCAATACAACAATCTGTAAAAATTATCCAAGCATGGCAAGGAATTGCACCAGAGTGATTTCTTGACGGTAATAAATTCCACATTACACCACATTAGTTGCTTTGGTAATTAAATACATATTAATTTTGTGGAGGTTGAAAGTGAACCATTTAATTGATTTCATAGAGGGTATTGTAGTCATTAGGTAAAGTTTCATTTGTTGTGTGAAGTCACGAATCACTCGGAGAGCCTGAACAAATACTGCTACCCTCAGCACCGGGCTAAGTGCGGCGATTTAACTGAGCGTTCAGGATATGACATCAGCACTAAATGAAACTGATTACCGTCATGCTGGAGATGTAATTACTGCTCAATTACTAAGTTAATTATTCTATTTGCTAATTGACTGCCACAATAAAAATAATACTTGGTCAATTAATCCAGGCATATGACAACTTTGCAATCTCTGTTCTGTTTATCTAGAGCTGCTATAAAAAAATAAAAAGTAAAGAACCACTGACAAATTGTTTTGTTACGGTACTGAGCTGTATACACACAAATATATTACTGGCCATACAATTCAGATCAATGTCAACCAAGCACACAGATGAGTCTGGCAGCGGCTTTCTACCCAATCCCCATTCAGAATACAAGTGTATGGTCATTGTTGAGCTTCAAATGGACCCATGGTCAGTAAAAAAGGTTTTATACTATTTTGTAGCCTTGAATGCCCTGAGTCAACTGCTGTTTTTATTTTGCTGCTGTGTTCCTGAGAAATCAGTGCTTTACTATTTTGTTGACTAATTGTACTTTTCCCTAAACAGTCAGATAGATGTAAACTTAAAAGGGAAACTAACAGGCTATTTGTCTGCACTAAATCCAATACACTGGGTTATAGTGCGGGTAAACAGGAGTAAAATGATTTATTACTTACTTAAATTGGTCCCAGGATGTGAGAATGAAGAACTATAAATATTCAGAAGATGGGTGGGCATAGAACAGCATTGAGAATGGAGGCAGGGAAGCTTGGCAAGCTGGCTCCTTGCCTCCATAACGCATTGAACATTATTACCACTATAGCAACAGGGGCCACATCTAAAAAACTGTGGGGCAAATATAAGCTAGTGATTTTTACTCCTGTTAACCCAAACTATAACCTAGTGCTTTCTCTCATGGGCCTTAAAAGGGCTGCACAGGAATTAAAACATGTTAGGATCCGTTTCTCCCTGGGATCAGTCAACTCCAGCCGTGTTGATAGCAGACATATTTAATGCACATGTATACAGGTGGATGTTCTCTTGCAGAGAAACATCTCCGCAGAGGATAATCATATCCCAAAATAGATTACAGCCCTTTTATATGGCAACAATCTAAGTGTGAGCTGATTGGCTAAGGAACCCCGGTGGCTCATGGTTTATAACTTTATTACCAATCACAGGGTACCTTTTACAGAGAGAGAGAGAGAAAGAGAGGGAGAGAGAGAGAGAGAGAGAGAGAGAGAGAGAGAGAGAGAGAGAGAGAGAGAGAGAGAGAGAGAGAGAGAGAGAGAGAGAGAGAGAGAGAGAGAGAGAGAGAGAGAGAGAGAGAGAGAGAGAGAGACACACACACACACATGTATGAACTGGCACAACTCATGGATAGGTGTGGCAATATTTCTGAAAGAAGCCATGTTTTTCTAATCATGTACCCCATTAAATCTCCATCTGAACCTTCTAAACCTCCTGATGACAGTTTGCAATGATGTGTAGAACTATATATTCTGCCAGATGTGATCTGGGCAGATTTCCCCATGTAATACCTAATTACTGAAGTTGAGATGTTCTTTTCTGTCTCACATCTCTGTCTGTCTCAGGAACTGCACAGAGTAGAAGAGGTTTGCTATGGGGATTTGCTTCTACTTTAGACAGTTCTCGAGACACATCATCAGAAAGCACTTAGAAAATAACAACTCAACTTCAGCAGCTCATAAGTACTGAAAGGATTAAGATTTTTTTTATAGAAGTAATTTATAAATCTGTTTAACTTTCTGGAGCAAGTATATATATAGATAGATAGACAGACAGACAGACAGATAGATAGATACATACACGTTTTTACCTGGATAACCCCTTTAAACCATCAAACGTTAACACCACAGAATTATAGCACATGTATAACAGTAATATACAAGGGAGCTCTCTCTACAGGGTAAAAACTGTCTGCTTTTTACTGATCATAAGGTACTTCCATTCCTCCCAGTCAGGAAAAAAAAACAATGTTAAATTTCACTCGAGGTCCAGAGACCAGTAAACCAACCACAAGGGTACTCTCATGCATTTCTGGTTTGCTGCTGAACATTTTTGCAGCAAATTTTAATCTGAAATGTGTGGCTTGTGGTGTGATATTCCATTTGAAAAGAGATTATATGGTTTAAAATAGTTGCTTTGCTACTGTCTCATAGCTGATCCATTGCTCTGTATCAGCTATCTGGACTGTAAGCACTGGACTGAATTGCAGTGTGATTAGTAAGCCGGTCTTTTATGTATTTATTTTGTTCTTCTGTCTCTTCTGTCTGTTCCTAGGTATTTCTTTTGTGTAGTCTGAGTGTTTGCATTGGAAAAATGCAGCAACTTTGCTCAGTTTGTCTTGTTGAAAGTTATGCGTTTAATGCTTTGCTCAGCTATTTTCCCTGGGTCCCAGAGCTTTCTTGTTTTTACTAGGGATTGTTAGCTCAGGGTTTCCATAGGGACAGAGGGGAACATTTATCATAGTTGTCTTAGATAAATGAGTTCTGAAGTAAGCCTGGTCTAACCTCAAGGTTCAAGTGTGAAATTGGAAAGGTGTTTGCGTCTTTTTTTCCCTATGTGCGACATTTGCACATCATAAATTTACGACAACTGCAAAATGAAAACTTAAATTTTACTTAGGTAAGCCTGTTTGTGACCTCATGCGTACCCACAAAAGTTGCAAAAAAAAAGGGGGGGGGCCCTTAGGCGCACATGCAACTTTTAGTGTGCACGGAGTAAGCAAAAAAAAAAAAAATCACAATAAATGTCTCCCAGAGAGGGTAAATTTCTCTGGTGATAGGGAATAGGATTAGGGAATAGGATTAGGGACAGCTTGTGCTCATTCCTGTTCTGTATTTTTTGTTTTATTCCTTAGTGCCATCATTATCATTCATTTTTGCCATCTGTAGTTTTTGTCATCTATCAGAGTTGCTATTCTTGTCATCGTTGATAGGTGCTTTGTATGTGTTTCTTATCATCTACAGTAAATCCTGGAATTATTTGAGTACTTGAAGTGATAGAGCCATAAAAAGTTTAAAAAATCTGTCATTATTATACTTTATTATAATATTACATCCAGTACAGTAGGGGGGAGGGTTTCCAAATTAAACACATTTAATGAAAATCTGATTTTAAACCGAATTTAGCAATGTAGCAGACCAACCTGAATCTGAAGAAAGTGTTTTACTATATGGTAGTTTATGTGTTTAATCCATCACACACAAACCGTATGGAGGGAGCAAACTATCCCATCTCTAGGCACTTCTATAAATGTTGCAGATCATTAAAGTAAGTGTTCGAAAACCAACTAAATTGTAGTCTTGGGTCTTAGCATAAAGTGTTCTGTCCCAATTCCCCAGTAAACATAGCAATTATAGGATGGCTGGCTGAGTCCAAATCAGCTTAAGCTGAGAGCGAAGGGCCCGGGCTACAAGTCATAACTGCTGTAATGATGCTGTTATTAACCCATCGCTTCTGACGGTCAAACTTTTTTCTCTTTTTTTTTTTTTATAAATGGAAACATGGGGCACTGTTATGTTGAGAGGAAAGAGGAACTTGAAAGTTCATTATTGAAGTACTGGATCGATGAGCAGGATGGATGCAGAGCCGAGATGATAGTGACTAGAACAATGAACAGGCTTAACTTCTGGATGTCACAGTCTTTAACTTTTAATTCTTCTGTATGGATATGATAGCAATTGGAAAAGAAGAGTAATGTCAGCAAAACAATTGCGGCTAATACATAAAAGGAAAGACACGAAGTTATATCCTGTATGTATTAAAACCTAGATCCAAGTGGCACATAATGCAGGAACCACACAGGATTAACTCCTAAGGATACAGCCAATTTTCATATCTACCCTCACTTTCCAGATTCGATTTTGTTCGATAGGGGCTTTTTGGACAAAATATTTTTCAATGGTTACACTATGTTTTACCATGTATTTTAAGAAATAAGAATAACTTTTACTTTTTTGGTATTTGATTTTTACACTGCTTACAATAGAAAGACAATATTATTATTTTGCAGGTCAGTTTGATCACAGTGATACCCAATTTATATAGTTTTTTGCCAGTTACTATGTTTAAAACTAAACTTACTTAAAAATATTGCTTAGCACCATCATATTCCGGTGCCCATAAATTATTTATTTTTCTATCTACAGAGCTACCTGGGTGTTCATTTTATGCAGGATGAGCTGCAGGTTATTCCAAAGGACAACCAACTTTTTATCACTTTTTAATATTTTTTTTTTTTTTAAAGCAGGTAGATAGCAATTTGGGTATTTTAGAATTTTACACAGTTACAGGCAATCACTTGATACAGGAGCAAGCATGGTGAATAATTTAACAATGCAAAGTCAATAATGATGTGATCTACAGCTATTAAACTATGTTAGAGAATGACATAGCTCTTTATGCTGATGTGGAAGGCATGGGATAGGCTCCATTTTTCTTACATTTTGACATTATTTTGACAGCTTCTGCATTTTCAAAAAATCATTAAAAAAATGAACTTTTACAGTAATGTATACAATCACCGAAAAATAGCACCTTTTTTGCCACAATTTAGCAAAGCTAATGTCAAAAAAAGCAATGTGTGAATACAGTCTCTGGAGAGGTGTATAACTACTATATATCCTGATCCCATAGAGATACCAGCAGCAGTATACAGATAGAGCTGGAGGGGAGGTGTATAACTACTATATATACTGATACCCTAGATACAACAGATAATAACTGGAAAGGAAGGGTCTATGGGGAGATTTATCAAAACCTGTCCAGAGGAAAAGTTGTTGAGGTCTTTTTCAGATTCCTTTCCAAAAATTAAAGCAGTGATCTGATTGGTTGTTATGGGCAACTCAGCAACTTTTCCTCTGGACAGGTTTTTATAAATCTCCCCCTATAAGGTGCTAGGAGAGATCTGCTACGTGATTATTTCATCTCGCATTTTACAGGAAGTCCGACCCAGAACTGACATTCTGTTGTGCCCTTAAACACTGGACAATATGAAGAGTCAGACGGACGATCACATGACCAAGTTAGAGTAATGAAACACAGGATTAAGCTGTGCTGGAATAAACCAAATGGTGTGTATGACTAGTGATGGTGAGTGTGCATGATACAGGCAAAAAAAAGGCAGGCAGGTCTATGAAGTTAGCTCAGAAGCTTAGCTCGCTTCATATCCTTGAGCCGAGATCTGCGGTAATGCCAGACAACAGTGATTGGGCCAATGCATTAACAAAGTTGATTGCGGCATTTAAAATGCAATGCCGGCAGCTCAGTGGAGCTGATCAGGATTATCGCGGGGAAATCGCAATGTCCCGATCAGCTGAGAGGATATCCGATCGGTGGTCTGATGCTTTAGAAAGCTTCAGCAGGCTGGAGCAGCAGAGCATGGATAAAACTGATCAATGCTCTGCTATGGCATAGTATTGAACAGTGTATGCAATCTAATGATTGCATGTAATTGTCTCCATGGAGACAAAAAACATTGTGTAAAAAAAGTTTTAAAAAAAATTATAATTGTTAATAATTGTGATTTAACCCCTTCCCTAATAAAAGCTTTAATCACCCCCATTTTCCCAGAATGTCCGAACTATAAAAATATAACATTAATGAAACAACAAGGTCAATGGCATGTGGATAAAAAAAAAATAAAAATACAAAACTCCAGCATTGCATATTTTTGGGTAACTTTGTCAACCCTATAAAAATGGTACCGATGAAAATAAAAAAAGGTTTTGGGGTCAGAAGAGGACATTTTTAAAAGTGATAATTTTTGTACAAAAAGTTATAATTTTTTAAAAAGAAAAACAAAATAAAACCTATATAAGTTTGGTATAATTTTAATCATATGGACATACAGAATAAAGATAATATGTCATTTTTACCAAAAAGTGCACTGCGTAGAATTTGTAATCCCCCATAATTTATAAAATGGTGTTTTGATTTCCACTTTGCTCCCACAAATATATATATATATATATATATATATATTTTGCTTTCAACCATAGATTTTGTGGTGAAATGATTGATGTCATCACAAAGTACAATTGGTGGCGCAAAAAAACAAGCCCTCATATGTGTCTGCAGGTGGAAAATTTTAAGCGTTATAGTTTTAAGACGGTGAGGTGGAAAAATGAAAAAAAGCATTTGTCCTTAAGGGGTTAAGACACTAATTTAATGATTAATTACACTGTTCTACAGGGTAAAAAGTTGCGAGCATGAAATGACGGACGGACTGAAAACCGTGGTATGCTGCGGTTTTCAGTCTGGTACGAAAACTGGATATGGGGCAAAAATGTCACTCCGAAGGGCTCATTCAAATGAATGAGAAGGGGTCCGGATGGGATACGGGAGCGCTCAATTTTCCCTTCTCCTTAGCCGGATTCGGTTCCCATAGTTAGTAAACAGAGTGTGAAGCCACCCTAAACTCGCCAAGCAACAGATACTGTGACTTTTATAGAATTTGGTGACGTAATATTAGCTAATATTGCATCACCTTGGTATGCTTGGAGGTTTTCTATTGGTCACCAATACTGACTATGTAATCTATGGTGTAAGTTGCATCATGCATTTTCTAAACCTTACTTCATTAGTTGGTTGCGTATATCATGAAAACTAAAGCCGATATATATTTATGTAAGATCAGCTGTTTTCATGCTCGCAACTTTTTACCTTGAAAAATGTAAAAAGTCTGTTGCATGAAAGCTAGAGCCAACTAACAAATGTAATTCAGCATGTGAAATTCATTCAGAAATGGCACATTTCATTTCTGAAACATAAATTTTTTTAATTTGTAGAACAATTTGCAATAGCAGACAATTTGCAATAGCAGAAAAGTCACTAGGGGCACCATACTACTGAAATCTACACCACTCTACTTTATCCAGTCCTGTACACATTAAGCATTTTGTACACTCTGCGCAGTAAAGATTTATGCCCCTCTGTCTGCTTATCCATTAATAAAAAGTTGCAAAATGTCTATCAATGTAAATTAAGACGCCTTTCAGTTTTAAAGAAGAGATACTCAATGGAACTCAGAGGGCACATACCGGCATGCTGTGTATGTACCGACTGCGGTCGCTTTCATTTGCATCTTATTAATCAGCTGTACAGTGATACAGTGAATGGTTCTGATATGATTAGCGGGAGACAATGTCCTAATCATTATACATTACTAACAACCATCAAGCCAACAGATCAAACAAGACCTCAAAAGTATCACTTATGAGTTTTGTGCACAAGTCATGCAATGTTCAGAGGAGACATGACAGCAGACCGAAGTATAGAGCCCTATGATCAGAGAGACAGGGGCCTGCACATCTCCGCTTCTATCACCATATTATAGCTGGGAGAAAGATTACTAGTAACATGCCTGCTTTCTATATTTAGACCTGAATATTCTCCATTGCAGGACTTTAATCCAATCATAAATAGTTGATCCCCATATAGGTTGCTTGTAGGGGAAGGGAGGGGTGAGCAGTTTTTGCTTTAAAGTCAGAGGAAAGTGTTAGGCTATTTTCACAAGACGGAATGTGTGCCTGGAAAATTTGTGGCCAGACATTCTATAGACAGCGGGTGGCGGAAGAACATGCAGGCACTAGCACCGCTTGGAAATGCGCTGCGACAGTAGCAGGCAACGCAATTCCAAACTGCGGAAGCTGCTAGGAGCTGCAAGGTAGCATCTGATTTCATCCTGTAGTTCACAGGAACTGGCCACTTCTTCTAACACTCTAAAAGGGTACTCATTCAATAGACATCTTCTCCCCATATATAGAAAGGAACCGTTGGGACCCCCCCCCCCCCCCCCGTGTTTTGTTTTGGGTGGCCATGGTCGTGATGTCACGTTCCCTCCATTCATGTCTATGGGAGGGGGCATGACGGCTGTGACCACGCAACTACAGCAGCCACCTCCCCTGACATATACATAAATGGAGGGGGCATGATGTCCCAACCACGACTGCACCAAAAATAGCATTCTTAACATAAATGTTCACAATACTGGGAAGCTGGGCCGGAGATGGCGGGGGCTCCCAGCAGATGGACTCCCCACGATCAGACATCTTATCCCCTATCCTTTGAATAGAGCATAAGATGTCTACGGTTGGAGAACCACTTTAAGCACTGTAGTTCTCTGATGGTTAGAGAGCTAATCACATGACCCACTTCCAGAAAGGAAACATATAGCTGTGCTGGAATGAAACAGATGATGCTGTAGGACTAGTGATGTGAGTGTGCATGATATAGACAACCTGGAATGTTTGTTTACAAAGAAAAAATAAAGTGACAGACTAATGTGTCTGTGAAAAGGCTCCTGTAGACAGAAAAGGATCCAAATTTTGTATTGTACTCCTTTTAGAATGTTAAAGTAATAGTGCCACCTAGTGTGAATATATTCACTTGGCTTTTGTGGTACAATTGAGAACTGTAAACATTCAAGACAGCTAAAAACATTCAAAATAGCTATTGCTATTGCTGACCAATAAGATTCCAGATCGGCATGATGGAAGAAATGTCTGAAGAGGCTGCAGGCCATGGTAGCATATTTAAGCATCGCAGGCTGCTCATAGATGCACAAGCAACATGTGGCCTGGCATTGCCATTGAAATATGGCTCCATGTCCAAATCAATGTACAGTCATGGCCATAAATGTTGGCACCCCTGAGATTTGTCAAGAAAATGAAGTTTTTCTCACAGAAAAGGATTGCAGTAACACACGTTTATTCCCGTTGTGTGTATTGGAACTAAACCAAAAAAAAAGGGAAGAAAAAAAGCAAATTGGACATAATGTCACAACAAACTCCAAAAATTGGCTGGACAAAATTAGTGGCACCCTTAACTTAATATTTGGTTGCATACCCTTTGGAAAAAATTACTGAAATCAGTTGCTTCCTATAACCATCATTAATCTTCTTACACCTCTCAGCCGGAATGTTGGACCACTCTTAATTTGAAACTGCTCCAGGTCTCGCTTATTGGAAGGTGCCTTTTCCCAACAGCAATTTTAAGATCTCTCCACAGGTGTTCAACGTGATTTAGATCTGGACTCATTGCTGCCACTTCAGAACTCTCCAGCGCTTTGTTGCCATCCATTTCTATGTGCTTTTTGATGTATCTTTTGGGTCATTGTCTTGCTGGAAGACCCAAGATCTCGGACGCAAACCCAGCTTTCTGACACTGGGCTGTACAGTGCGACCCAAAATCTGTTGGTAATTCTCAGATTTTATGATGTCTTGTACACATTCAAGGCACCCAGTGACAGAGGCAGCAAAACAACCCATAAACATCATTGACCCTCCACCATATTTCACTGTAAGTACTGTGTTCTTTTCTTTGTAGGTCTCATTCCGTTTTCGATAAACAGTAGAATGATGTGCTTTACCAAAAAGCTCTATTTTGGTGTCATCTGTCCACAAGACGTTTTCCCAGAAGGATTTTGGCTTACTCAAGTTCATTTTGGCAAAATGTAGTCTTGCTTTTTTTATATCTGTGTCAGCAGTGGGGTCCTCCTGGGTCTCCTGCCATAGCATTTCATTTCATTTAAATGTCGATGGATAGTTTGCACTGACACTGATGCTCCCTAAGCCTGCAGGACAGCTTGAATATCTTTGGAACTTGTTTGGGGCTGCTTATCCACCATCCGGACTATCCTGCATTGACCCCTTTCATCAATTTTTCTCTTCCGTCCATGCCCAGGAAGATTAGCTACAGTGCCATGGGTTGCAAACTTCTTGATAATGTTGCACACTGTGGACAAAGGCAAATCTAGATCTCTGGAGATGGACTTGTAACCTTGAGATTGTTGATATGCTTCCACAATTTTGGTTCTCAAGTACTCAGACAGTTCTCTTCTCCTCTTTCTGTCGTCCATGCTTAGTGTAGCACACACAGACACACAATGCAAAAACTAAGTGAACTTCTCACCTTTTTATTTGCTTTCATATGTGATTTTTATATTACCCACACCAATTGTGAGTTTAAAGGAGCATCACATGCTTGAAACAATCTAATTTTTCTACAATTGTGAAAGGGTGCCAATAATTTTGTCCAGCCCATTTTTGGAGTTTGGTGTGACATTATGTCCAATTTGCTTTTTTCTTCCCTTTTTTTGTTTAGTTCCAAAACACACAAAGGGAATAAACACGTGTATAGCAAAACATGTGTTACTGCAATCCTTTTCTGTCAGAAACTTACTTTTCTTGAAAAATTTCAGGGGTGCCAACATTTACGCCCATGACTGTAATTTATGGCTGTCAGTGTACCTGAAGTGAAGACTAGAAGGGTACAGCTTGCATTCATAATGCCATCCCACAAAACCCTAGGAGTAAGATAGGGTCTCTAGATTAATCTACAATACGAACAAAGGCAGCAGCACCCCCAGGCAGTATTTCTGTGAAATTCTTAGAGCTTTATAAGCCCATGGTCAGTGCAACGTTTCAACGGTATCACACCGTCTTTATCAAGCACGGTGTGATACCGTTGAAACGTTGCACTGAACATGGGCTAATAAAGCTCTAAGAATTTCACAGGAATACTGCCTGGGTGTGCTGCTGCCTTTGTTCGTATTGTATGTATGGACGTGGTCTGCGACTGGGACCCTGCTCTCTTTGCCTGCACCCCTAAACCTTGAAGTATTGATTGGAGGTTGTGCTGCCTGCCCTTGGTTTTAGATTAATCTACCACTATCATTGCATCCGAGACAAAAGTTAGAGTCATCACTAAAGAGGATAATTTTCCATTGAATTTGATAGAATGTAAAGGTGTGTAAGTGTGAATATGTCTGCACGTGGGGTCCATAACCAATGCTTAATAAATCAAGATCTTTCCGATATTTATTTTCAACATTTGAAAATCATTAACATATCTACTGATCCTGTCATTTCAATATCTCCACAACCTTTTCTTCTTGGTGCTACATTTCAGCAGTGTAGATACATGGGAAGAGGAGAATTTAGGTGACAGATACAATACATATAAATAAGTAAAATAAATAGCTATGGGAGAGATAAGATGATATACAAACAAATAGAAAGACGGCAAAAAAAAAAAAAAAATTAAAACCTAGAAAGATTGAAAGATATAAGATGGATAGATTCATCCTTATCCTTCAAAAACTTAAGCTTGGATAAAACCTGACCACACACATTTACTAGGTTAGATGGACTATGAATAGAATGAAGCGCTCTCCATCTCTAGACAATTATATCGTTGAAAAGATGAGATGATCATTTAGAAGCCTTATCAATTTCCAACTTGGAAAGAAAGAAAAAAAAACACAACAAAACATCAGCGCTGAAGGTTATCTCAAGGGAAATTCGGCTCACTGTGCGACTTGTTTTATGACATTTCAGCAGTTTGACTCCTCAAAGCAGAGACATCCGAGTAACAGAAAAGCTAACGTCTTCAGAAGGATCCTTGTCTAATTAGGAAGGATCCTCAATCATTTCGGCACCTTGGTGCACCTGCAGATAAAATAAAATTTGGCAGCCGGAGGGGGGAAAACCTAAATAAAACTAGAAAAAGCTATAAAAAAAAAGCTGTAAAGTTTAAGTAACTGTAAAGCAGCATATATTTACAGCACAGTGGTTTATGACATGTTAGTCATTGATTTTAGAGTCTGTGAGGTGCGCCCCACTGCCTGTTGAAGGCACAGGTGACTATCTGCGTTGGGCAGCTGTACAGACAGGGGGGGGGGGGGGGGGTGGAGGTATTTTATTCTACACTAAGCTTTTTATTCAGCATTGCCAGGAAAATATTTAGTGCTACTCTGTGGTATATGTTTGACATCACTTGGAAGGTGCTCCGTAGTTATACTAGTCTGCCGGTAAGGACCTATCATGGCTTTTGAGGCACGAGAATAGAAAGTTTGAGAAGCCATAACATTTTTTTAAAAAACACCAAATTTATCTGAGGGTGGGAAAATAGGGTCTCCCAGTAATCTGTAGTTCACGTGCATGCACATAAAATATTCAGAGTTCTTCTCAGTTTCTAAAACATCAATTCACTATAACAGTAAATAATAAGACCTGAATGAGGGGGGAGGAGGGAGATGCAGCTGCAGTTTCTCTTTGTCTATGAGACTGCATGCAATGAAGCCTCAGACCTAGAATCACACTAGAAAAATCATGTCATATCTGCACACAGGGAGAGGGAAAACAAGTACTGGCCGGAATTTATCAATAAGTTTACCCTTTTTTTTCCGTCTATATTTGACGCAAGTTTCTTTTTTGCGCCTTTTGCTTTACACATTTCTGCTGATTTTAAGTTGCAATCCACTGATTTTGGCAATACGCATGATATGGATGGGTTTTATGAACTGCGCTATTTTGTGAAAAGGTGCAACAAAAGTGCAAAGCCACTGAAAAGTCTCTAAACTACATCGGTCCAGACTTAGCTTTTTGGTTTATGTGAAGAGTGAAATTTCAGAAAATGTGACCTGCACAAAATTTATCAAATGCTCTGTGACCATTTTATAAATGTGGTGCTCCTACATATTACCAGCACACACACACAAAAAAAAAAATGTGTAGAAAAATACTTCACTTACATCTACAATGACGAATGCCCCAACCGTATTTTAAAAAAAAAAGTGTAAAGATGGATTAAAGAAAAAAAAAAGTTACAGACAATCTTTGACTATGAAAAGGAGTAAGTAAATATTCCTACGACGTCATTATTTAATCTGTTGGTTTTTTTTCCACTACCAAAATGTCTGCAAGTTCTTCCATATTTAGTGTTAGACAATTTAAGGGGTGTGTCTGACAACCATCTTGTTGACTGTTTCTAGAGTACAATTACAGGCTGTAATATTTATAAAAAGAAGGGATAGTCTGACTATTTTATCTTCTTCTTCTTCTGTTTACATGTTTGGGGTAGTTACTCTGCAGCTGTCTCACAGGTAATAAGTTGCATTGATAACAATAATCTTTTGGGACTGGTTTAGCATAGAAGTCCCTAATTGGTTAGCCTCTCTTAAAATACCCCTGACTTCTGCAGTACGATGTGGAAAACATCATTTGCTTTCAAATACAGGATTCCTTTTATTTATCTATTTTTTTTATAGTCTAGTTTTGTTCCTAGTCCCTCCAGTTATTTTTTGGTTCATTCTTGTTCATTCTAGTCCATGTATTTGTATCTTGATGTTGCGGTTTTTTCTCAGTTCCTTCACTGTTCTGTACTGTTCAGGCTTGGTTCTTGTATAGGGTGAAAGAGAACACTTGTTTTTGTTAGGAACAGTTTTGCAGAATAGGGTTTTGAATGGACAGCGAGGGGCAGTGCTGTATGATCTAGGGAACAATTAAGGGACATTTAGATAGTATCAGTTTTTGTAGTTTTATTTTTCTTTCCTTCGTCCGTCTCCTTCAATTCCTGACTTCCATCTTCGTTCTTTTGCGCCATCATTCAACCCTGTGATTTCTGTCATTTATTGGTAAGTTCCTATGATGTTATTTGTTATCTGGTTGTACTACTTATTTCTTTTAGCTATATGGTTGTGATACAATGTAGCCCCAGTGCACGTCTTGGAGGCATATGAAAAATAGGAGCCACTTCTAAAGACCCAGGAAAGGAGACTGCTATAGACTGTTCTCCTGTCTTCTACAGTAACTCAGAATCCCCCCCCCCCCCAAAAAAAAGCAATCTGTTTGCATAAGTATTTATTTATGTAGAACATACAAAAACTGTACAGTGATGTTAAAAATAATAGCTACACAAGGGTTAAATTGCTACGCAAGGGTTAAATTGCAAGGGCATCCTATCGCTTTGTTTCTTCGTTCATTGAGGGGTAACAATGTTCACTAAAGAGTTAATATACATTATCTAGGAGAATTACACAACTGTCGGCAGCTACACTTGTAGGCAGGATAAGGAGTTTTCGTCCAAACCTTCCTAGACTAAAATTTCATTTTTCTTCTACATTTCCTCCAACAACCAGACCAATTTTATAAAGCCGAATAGAACAAACAAGTAAAGTCTGATTGGGTGTGGGAGGAAATAAATAAAAAATAAAAACTCAAAAAACATCCTCAAAAACGGCTGGCGTGTAAAGCGAGACATTTCCTAAGGAGCTATTATTCTCTTCAACAGCCGCACAAATCTGAAACTAATATTTGCACATGAAAATGTTATTATTGTGGAGCATCTGCAGCTTAAAGGTAAAATAAGTCGCTGCTGAATAAACTTTCAGGTATTTCGCGGCATAGAAAGTAATCAGATAGTCTTAAAGAAAGTTTAGTTAAAGGGATACTCTGGTGGAAAACTTTTTTCTTTTAAACCAACTGGTGCCAGAAAGTTAAACAGATTTGTAAATTACTTCTATTAAAAAATCTTAATCCTTCCAGTACTTATTAGTGGCTGTATAATACAGAGGAAATTCTTTTCTTTTTGCATTTCTTTTCTGTCACGATCACAGTGCTCTCTGCTGACACCTCTGTCCATGTCAGGAACTGTCCAGAGCAGGAGAAAATCCCCATATGCTGCTCTGGACATTTCCTAAAATGGACAGAGGTGTCAGCAGAGAGCACTGTGGTCAGACAGAAAAGAAATCCAAAAAAGAAAAGGATTTCCTCTGCAGTATACAGCCGCTAGTAAGTACTGGAAGGATTAAGAATTCTGTTTAACTTTCTGGCACCAGTTGATTTAAAGAAAAAAAAAGTTTTCCACTGGAGTACCCCTTTAAGAAACTACAAAATCTGGAAACGCTTTTTATTTTTTAGTGCAACCAACTTTAACCAGCAGAGTGAGGGCGGGTAGATCAAGATGGGACATGAAGGAGATGAGATATTCTAAGGGGTGGCACAGATGCACACAGTCTTACTGTTCATTTTACTTTAGAGCATGAATGTAGTACAGTGGTCCCTCAAATTACAATATTAATTGGTTCCAGGATGACCATTGTATGTTGAGACTAGAGATGAGCGAATTTACAGTAAATTCGATTCGTCACGAACTTCTCGGCTCGGCAGTTGATGACTTATCCTGCATAAATTAGTTCAGTTTTCAGGTGCTCCGGTGGGCTGGAAAAGGTGGATACAGTCCTAGGAAAGAGTCTCCTAGGACTGTATCCACCTTTTCCAGCCCACCGGAGCACCTGAAAGCTGAACTCATTTATGCAGGATAAGTCATCAACTGTTGAGCCGAGAAGTTCGTGACAAATCGAATTTACTGTAAGTTCGCTCATCTCTAGTTGAGACCAGAACTCTATGGAAACCTGCTAATTGGTTCTGAAGCCCCCAAAATGTCATCTAAAAATAGGAAAAAGTGAGGATTAAAGAAAACTAAGTAGATAACTAATATAGATAAAGCAAATCCTTACATATAAAAGTAAGAAAGATCTGCTGGGAGCTGTAAATCACTGTCTATGTCATTTTTTCCCAATGAGGGTGCCTCCAGCTGTTGCAAAACTACAACTCCCAGCATGCCCGGACAGCCTTTGGCTGTCCGGGCATGCTGGGAGTTGTAGTTTTGCAACAGCTGGAGGCACCCTCATTGGGAAACACTGGTCTATGTAGAGGACAGAAGCTTCTTCAGGGTCCTGTACAGATCACGCAGTGTCCTAAAAAAGGGAAAATGGAGCCGCTTTCACCTGGTGTCCAAAGGAGCAGCTAACCCTGGCACAGGTAAAGTGTACAGAACATGTAATACCTCCCTGTACTGTAGGGGGCGCTACCAGACACCAGTCAGTGCATGCACTTCAGTAATACAGGTAAAGAGTACAGAACATGTAATACCTCCCTGTACTGTAGGGGGCGCTACCAGACACCAGTCAGTGCATGCACTTCAGTAATACAGGTAAAGAGTACAGAACATGTAATACCTCCCTGTACTGTAGGGGGCGCTACCAGACACCAGTCAGTGCATGCACTTTAGGAATACACCGGTTTTACCAGTGAAGTATCCATTCTGATTGGTCGGTTCTTCCAGTCTTCGACACGTTTCGCAGATTCCATAGCATTGTATGTTGAGTCTGGTTTCAAGTTACAATGGTCCAGAAAAGACCATTGTATGTTGAAACTATTGTATGTTGAGGCCATTGTAAGTTGAGGGATCACTGTACTGAATGTTCTCCTACAATATTTCACACAGAACAGAATGTAAGGATTGACACAGAGGCAGAGAACGGAGGAGTGCTGGCATGTAACAATACCAATTACCATGACATTTAGGCTTATTGAAAAGTGGGCTAACCCCCTAGTAGTTACAAAAAACAGTACTAAGCTGTAAACTTTAAGAGATTTTATTAAAGTGAACCTGTCATATCACAGAAAAAAATAATACTGCAGTACTATTCTCTCTTCCTCTCCAGCGCCTACCAGGCTTTAGCTTGGATTCGGTTAGATACTAGAAATGTCACATTAGACAGTTTAATTTATGCCTAGGTTACTGAATATGCCTCTGCTGACAGACGTTCCAGCTATTGGATATATCGGCAGTAATATGTTGGAATTCTTGTTGTCCAATGTGTATACAACCTTGTGGAATTTCACTCCCTCATGTTCTTTTATGATGAGTATATGTTATACTTTCTTGTATTTGACTTCTTATACATTTAAGATTAAACCTTAAATAAAACTTTACTTAAGAAAAAAAAAAATACTGCTTCTATATGTTACTAACTGGGTCAGGCTTTACATGTGTTTTTATATGCCTAGCATTTGTATTTAGCTCACAAATCCCTCTGTTCTGCTGCTCACTCATTCTAACATTCACTGCTCAGGAAGGGGCGTGTCCGAGACAAGCACTGAGCCTGCCCTCACACACCATGTATTCACTTCCCCCTCACTTTCTGGACATTGTCCCAGCCCATGCAAAAGATGATGCTGCAGCTGGAAAGGATTTAGTTCTTGATGGTACCCTACCCCTAGTGTTTTTTTTTTTTTTTTTTTTATCAGCCATGGTTTGCATAAAAAAGGAAATAACATTTGTATTATGAAGTATATTAGAAAGGTTAATGTTATGTGACAGTGCCCATTTAATTTGGCTTACAATCTAATAACAGTGAGTAGGAGACTAATGAGGATCATGCCACTCCACAACACTGCAAAAATACAAATGGAGCAGACTGACGCTATACACTGACCCAATGGTGGTGATCTGTTATGTAGGGATAGAAGCAGCAAGTAGAAAAACAGATATGAGACTAAAGCGGACCATACAAATAAGAGTTGGCTGACACCATACTCTTCTGACTATCCCATGCACACTCGGCCTGTTTTTCAAATACTGCAGGCTATTATCTCCACTATGCAGTATGGTAGGTAGGTATTTCAGTGGTCCACTACTTTGTAGCAATGCTGCAATTACTCCCCTCCTTTCCCTCTTCTTACCCAACAAATGTGGTATAATGTATATAGTGTTGGGACAATTGTGCAAAAACAGCTATTACTGCTTGACACCTCTACTTTATGATAATAGTGCTTATGATGACCACACACTAGATTTTGGTGGGATCAGTAGACCATATTATGTATGTGGGACTCCCGACTCTTCGCCAGCAGCAGATGTCATGTAAAAGAAGAGTCAGACATGTTGGATTTTGTTATTTTGTCCTAATGGATATAGGCTGCTGCCAAAAGGTGTCTGGTAGCAGTTTTTTTTTACATTCTTTCCATTCACAATAGATGTGGCTATCCAAAATGTCAGGTTTAGGGTAGGTTTACAAGGCGGAATTTCTGTGCAATGTCTGATCAGATAAGTTCTGGATGGGCATTCCATAAGCAGCAGGCGCCGACTCATAAGGACCTAGGACCGCTCAGGAATGAACTCCATAGATGGCAATGTATTTCCAAGCGAATCACGCAGAAAGAATCAACATTTACAGTCTTTCTGCGGCAGTCCGAATTTGAATTTCCTCGGCAGAAATGTTGTCATGTGCATAGTGCAACACAATCCTATTGAAAACAATGGGAGTCTGCTGTCAAAATATTTTCAAGCCAAAATTCCGCCATGTGAATGGGGCCTTACAGTTGACCAGAACTAGAAGATCAGAAATTTCACAAACTGACAAACTAAAAATGTGGCTTTCTATAACAATGTCCCTGCACTCTTCAATACAACCAATGCTAATACAAGAATGATGCACACTACACACGGTTGTGTTCTTGAATCTAGGCAACAGTTCACAAAGGTTTTGGCTGAAAGATCTGCAATTAATTAAAAGAATGGGGAAGACCCACATAATTTTGGCCATATGTTGTAACCAGCCTGGTCATTGCCAGCAAAGTTCTGCTTAGTTTATATGGAATTGAGAACTTTAATAATAAAACCTAGAAGTTCACACAGTCATCCTGACTCACAAGACAGACTGTGAGCGCACAACGCCCAAATTAGCCATTTGTTAAATTACCGGAAGGACGTTGGCATCGGCTTCTGTTAAAAATGTGGATTAAAATGTCAGTTGGATTACAAAATAAAACTGTAAGACCGGTACATCAGGGTTTCATTTAACATTTCGTTTTGGAGTGCTTTTTAATATGCTTTAAAATGGTCGTGTCTACCTTAGGTGATATTACAGCACCGGATTTTAATAACGCAGCATTTGTAAGCTGGCCGTGCAATTGGTAACTGCCTACATAATTCGCTTATAAATCACGCTCAGTAATTTAACAGATATGATGGGAGAAATTTTGCCGGAGCTTTAGTGTAAATGAGGCGACTGGAGGAAGGAAGGGAGGAAAGGAAGAATGGTGAGAAATAACGACTGCTATAGCCTCTGTGCCTTGAAACAGCAACGGAGAAAACCTTTTACAGCATTTTACTGGCATGAGAAATATCAGTGTATTCACTATAGGTGGGGGTCACAAGCTTGGATCTGAGGGGCTATATTAAGACAATACACGTGACATTGTGTATTATTCAACTGGCCCATGGGGACCATCTCACTGGCATAGTCACTGCTCTTAAAAAAAAAGTTTAGTGCTAATAAATTTATAAATGTCTGATCGCTGGGACCACCCGCAATCTCCCGTACAGGGCCACAACTCAGGGCTGTTAGAGCACGTTTCGTTCAAAGAAGGTCACCTGGTACAAACATGCCCCCTCCAATCATCTCTATGGGAAAGGCAGAGAAACAGCGTTATTTAGAGACGAATGGAGGGGGGGGGTGTTTGTATCAGCTGACCTACTGTGTGCAAAACGTTACACACAGCAGCTCGGCCAGGGCAGAGTCAGGGCTAGGTAGGAAGATAGCGGGGGTCCCAGCGGTCGGACCCATGTGATCAAACGTCTATTCTCTATTCTGTGAATAGGGGAAAAAAATTCATATTACTAGACCTTAAAGGGGTACTCCGGTGAAAACCTTTTTCCTTTTAAATCAACTGGCTCCGGAAAGTTAAAAACATTTTTACATTACTTCTATTAAAAAATCTTAATCCTTCCTGTACTTATTAGCTACTGAATACTACAGAGGAAATTATTTTCTTTTTGGAATGCAGAGAGATGACATCACGAGCACAGTGCTCTCTGCTGACATTATTATAATAATGAGTCTTTATTTATTGTTGTCCTTAGTGGGATTTGAACCCAAGGCCCCAGCACTGCAAGGCAGCAGTGCTAACCACTAAGCCACCATGCTGCCCTTAGCATACATCTGCTATTCAACGTTGCTAAAATGGACAGAGATGTCAGCAGGTAGCACTGTGTTCGTGATGTCATCAGTGTTCCAAAAAGAAAGGAATTTCCTCTGTAGCATTCAGCAGCTAATAAGTACTGGAAGGACTAAGATTTTTCAATAGAAGTCATTTACAAATATGTTTAACTTTCTGGCACCAGTTAATTTAAAAGAAAGGTGAAGATACTTTAGGTCAAATAATAATGATCTGCAATGCCAGCTAAGTCCCTAGCACAAACTTATGTGATGGTTCAACACAGTCATATATATATATATATATATATATATATATATATATATATATATATATATATATATATATATATATATAGAGTCAAAGTTCCAAAATCACAGCACCAGCCAGGTCATGGATCTTGAAAAACTGTATTTTATTTTCCCCACAGCAAATGCAAAGTTTCGGCAATAGTAGTTGATAAAGGCTACTATTGCCATAACGTTGCATTTGCTGTGGGGAAAATAAAATAATCCAGTTTTTCAAGATCCATGACCTGGCTGATGCTGTGATTTCGGAACTTTGACTACATTGATTCTGGGCTGGCTAACTGGATAGTCATGGGTACAGAGGTTGATGTCAGTGCCAGTGATTAGCATCAATGTCGACATTAGGACTGGATCCTTATCTCTCCACCAATGTCTTAGATCAGGTAAGAGATGTAATGGCGAGAAATAACAGTTACGGTTGACTTTTACCTAAAACAAATGAACACTTTTATTCTTGCGGATATAAGGACACAGAAGTATCTGACAGAGGCTTGAGATGAAGAAATGCTGACATAGTTATATATGTGAGAGATTATGCTGTATCATCTCTGTTTGTCAGAGAAAACCAATATTGAGAATGCTAAATATAAGGAGACAGTCTGCATGCCAAAGACGAGATCACACTCCCTAATGTTTGTAGGGCTCACCAACTTTCCTGAGAAAACGCTTATCAGGGGAGAGACAAATCGGGTGAATTCTAACATGCACAATTTTTTACTTCTTAGCGGAGATAAGATGCTGCCAGAGTTGACAGGCAGCGGCTTACACCTCTCTATCTATTCAAGTTGGCTGAACATACAGGTGTACAATGAGGTCAGGAGTGAAATCTGTTGGCTGATGGTGTGATCAGCCAACAGATTGCTTAAAGAGTACCTGTCATGATCTTGTTAAATGTTATAATCCTCCCAGTTCACTGCCCCCATCATGATATACCACCCCTGCCTTTATTTTTATTATTTTTTAGTTTTCTACCTTGATATTGCTCTGTATTTTCTGCTCAGTCTCAGTCAGATTCACAGACAGGGAAGGGGCGTTCAGTGGGGCTGATCGGGACCATCGCGGTGAAATTGCTATGTCCCGATCAGCTAGAGCGCAAGCGGAGGTCCCCTTACCTGCCTCCGTCGTGTACGATCGGCGATTGATTGCTCCAAGCCTGAGAACCAGGCTTGAGCAATCGACCGCCTATAACACTGATCAATGCAAAGCTATGGCTTTGCAGGGATTAGTGTCCAAGATCAGTGTGTGTAGTGTTATAGCCCCCTATGGGAGCTTAACACCGAAAAAAAATGAAGTGTAAAAAAAAGTTAATGAAGGCCATTAACCACTACCCTAATAAAAGTTTGAATCACCCCCGTTTTCCCATAAAAAAAGTGTACATAAAAATAAACATGTGGTAACGTCGCGTGCGGAAATGTCTGAATTATAAAAATTGGCTTATGCGCAAAAAATTTCCAAAGTCCAAAATAGCGTATTTTCGGTCACTTTTTATATAATGAAAGAATGAATAAAAAGCGATAAAAAAAGTCCAATTAATACAAAAATGGTACCAATAAAAACTTCAGATCACGGCGCAAAAAATGAGCCCTCATACCGGCCCATACGTGAAAAAATAAAAAACTTATAGGGATCAGGAGATGACAATTTTTAACGTATACATTTTCCTGCATGTAGTTATGATTTTTTTCAGAAGTACGACAATATCCAACCTATATAAGTAGGGGATCATTTTAATTGTATGGACCTACAGAATAAAGATAAGGTGTCATTTTTACCGAAAAATGCACTGCGTGGAAACGGAACCCCCCAAAAGTTACAAAATGGCATTTTTTCTTCAATTTTGTCGCACAGTGAATTTTTTTTCCGCAAAAAATAAGCCATCATATGGAATTTTAGGTGCAAATTTTGACTTTTAGAAGGTGATGAGGGAAAAATGAAAATGCAAAAACGGAAAAACCCTGCGCCCTTAAGAGGTTAACAAAGTACATTAGTATTTTTTTTATTAGCTTAACCCCTTAAGGACAAAGCCCATTTTGGCCTTAAGGACCAGACCAACTCTTTTATATTTCCATCCACAGACCCATATAAGGGCTTGTTTTTTGCGTTACCAATTGTACTATATTTACATCACTTATTTTACCATAAAATGTACGGCACAACCACACAAATATTATTTATAAGGAATAATTCAAAAGAAAACAACAATTTAGCAAATCTTGGAATGTTTTGTTTTCACACTGTACACTTTACGGTAAAAATTACATGTTTTCTTTATTCTGTGGGTCAATACGATTAAAATGATACCCATGTTATATGCTTTTCTTTCATTGTACTGCTTAAAAGAAATCTTGTAATATCTAAATCTTGTAAAAAAAAAAAAAAAAAAGTTTGAAATTGCCCTATTTTGACCAACTATAACTTTCAAATTTTTCCGTATATGGGGCGGTATGAAGGCTCATTTTTTGTGCCCTGATACTTAGTTTTTATCAGTACCACATTTGCCTATGTTTTACTTTTTATAAATTTTTTATAAAAAGTAAAAAATTTTGGAATTTTTTTTACGTTTACGTAGTTCGCCGTACGGGATAATTAACAATATATTTTAATAGTTCAGACTTTTACGCATGTGGCGATACCAAATATGTGTATAAATTTTTTTTATGGGGAAAAACGGATGTTTTACCTTTTTATTGGGGAAGGGGTTTTTCACATTTACATTTTTTACTTTTTTTTTTTTTAACACTTTAATAGTCCCCATAGGGGACTATTTATAGCAATCATTTGATTGCTAATACTGTTCAGTGCTATGTATAGGACATAGCACTAATCAATATTATCGGTCATCTTCTGCTCTGGTCTGCTCGATCTCAGACCAGAGCAGAAGACCCCGGGAGATGGCCGGAGCCAGGTGAGGGGACCTCCTGCTGCCATGCTGGATGATTGGATCCCCGCGGCAGCGCTGTGGGCGATCCGATCATCCATTTAAAGTACTACACAGCCGCAGATGCCGTGATCTGTATTGATCATGGCATCTGAGGGGTTAATGACGGACATCCGTGCGATCGCAGCTGTCTGCCATAGCAGTCTGATAGCAGTCATGGCGGAGAGTAAATGTACGTCATGGTGCGTTAAGTACCACGGCACCACGGTACATTTACATCCATTGTCGTTAAGGGGTTATCCATCATAAGGTGATTTTAGTACGTACCTGGCAGACAGTAATGGACATGCTTAGGAAGGATCTGCGCTTGCCTTGGGGCTAAATGGCTATGTTGTGAGATTACATAACACTGTGGCTAGCTTTTTGTGAACTGGTATTTCCTTTTTGAGTTTTCTTCTTTGCCTACAAATCCCATAATTCCATTTTACCCACACATTAGCCACCCCACCCATTGAAACATAAATGAGCTGCATCCATTCAAAAGACCTGTGGTTTTAAATCAGGGTGCCTACAGTTGTTGCATTAGTTGCAGATTTAGCTCTCTCACACCAAGCGATTGCTCCACCCATTGAAGCAGACAGGCTCCCTGTCATCATCTGACCAGTGAGGTCAGGTCTCGGCTGCATTGAAACCTGGGAAAAATCTGACAACAGTCATTTTGTATGCTGTTAAAAATAAATTTTGGGGTGAAAAATCACAGAAGAATTGTGAGAAAACCATCACACACGGGTATAGACACTGTATTATGAACTAAACTAACTTTACAGTCCCTGTAGCATAGTCAAATGAAAAAAAAATCCTGGAATACCCCTTTAAAGGAAAAGTATCATGGAAAAAAAATGTATCCCCTATCCAAAGATTAAGGGATACGTTTTAGATCCTGGGAGTCCGAGCACTAGGGCCCCCCGCGATCTCCTGTTGAGAGCACCGGCTCTCCATCACAGGGGCGTGTCACACCCCCGCCCCCTCCATATAGCTCTATGGGAGAGCCAAAGATTGCCAAACAGCTCTCCAATAGATCTATATGTTAGGGACGCGACGGCCCCTTTGGGCAGTGGTCGTGACACGCCCGTGATTGAGAGTTGGGGCTCAAAAGGAGAACGCGGGGGGCCCAGGGCTCAGACACCCTGGGATCTAAAATTTACCCCCTATCCTTCAGAGAGGGGTTCAGTTTTATTTTCATGATACTTAACCTTTAAAGGGAATTGGTCATCAGAAAATGACCAATTGTTTAAATCAGGTTTTTATGTTAAAGTGTACCTCATAAACAAGAAAACAAACAAAAAAAAAAAGAAAACAGAAAAGGCTCCAGGCTTACTCTAAAACTGGTGCTGAACCTGTCCGTGTGCTTAAAGGGGTTATCCAGGAAAAAACTTTTTTTTATATATCAACTGGCTCCAGAAAGTTAAACAGATTTGTAAATTATTTCTATTAAAAAATCCTATCCCAACCCCATATCCTGACCTCCTATGCCGTCCTCCTATGCCGTCCTCCTATGCCGTCCTCCTATGCCGTCCTCCTATGCACCATCCTCCTATCCTGTCCTTAGGTGAGGCTGATTTGTGATGAAAATACTCTAAGCTGAAAATAGAAGGGGATGTGGCTTTGTGGGAGTGGGGGTGATATGCAAGCCAGACCGATGCACAAAGAGGGTAGATAAAAAGGGGTGGGGCTTAAACAGTGGGCGTGTCTTTGTGAAATGAGGTGTCCTTGCAAGCCGGACTGACACATTCACCAGGAGATGCAGAGCGGAGCTTGTGGAATAAAGTACTGGAAGTCCCATATACTTGCATGGGATTGAAACAAAAACCCATCTTTTATATAAGGGTGTAGGTAAGGGTTAATTTAACTATCATATATTTTTATTTGACATATAAGTAATATGTATACCAGGTATATTTGAAATATCTCCAGCCGTATGGAAATTATGTGGGAACATACATTTCCCATAGATTTGCATAGGACTTTAAACAAAAACCCCGACCCTCACAAATGGGGGTAGTTAAGAGTTAAATTAACTATCCTATATTTTAAGTGGACATATAAGTAACATGTGACCAAGTATTATCAAAATATCTCCAGCCGTTTGGTTATGCAGTAAAATATTTCCCTTAGACTTGTATGGGACTTTAAACAAAAATCCAGACCCTGGCAAATGGGGGTGAGAAAGGGTTAAATCACCTATCCTATGTTTGTTGTTGACATTTAAGTAACATGTGTGCCAAGTTTCATGTTAATATCTTCAGGCGTTTGGACGTGATGCTGGAACACACACACATATTGAGTTTTATACATAGATATACACACACACACAATACATTCCTACATTACCCTTAAAGGACAACTGTAGTGGTTCGCTTTTATATATGCTCGGGCCTCAAAAACAAACAAAATAAACTCATACATACCTTCCTACGAGCCCCCGTTGGTCCGGCACAGGCCTCACGGTCCGGCAGTGCTGACGTCATTCCACTTAGTGGGGACGCCGCAGAGCCGTCGGCGTATAACCGGCCGTAGCGAGGTCCTGCCCTGGCCTGTGATAGGCTGAGCCCACTGTCATGTAAGAAGCCGGCCAGAGCTCCTTACAGGACAGTGGGCTCAGCCTATCACCGACCGGGGCGGGACATCGCTATGGCCGGTGATACGCCGATGGCTCTGCGGCGTCCCCCTCCCCAGAAAGTGGAATTACGCCACACTGCCGGACCGTGAGGCCTGTGCCGGACTAACGGGGGCTCGTAGGAAGGTATGTATGAGTTTATTTTTGAGGCCCGGGCACAGGCATATATAGAAGTGTACCACTACAGATGTCGTTTAAGGTAGATGAAGGGAAATGGCGAAACACTAGGTGGTGCTATATTAGTTTAAAAATTATATAGTATAAAAAAAATTACTTTGGGTGTGTAAAAAAATTTAATCCTATTTAGAATTGAAAAATAAAGAATCTAATAAAAAAAAAATATATATATTATATATAAATATATAAATAAAGAAAAAATATGTTTCGCTGTAAAAACAGCGCTATCAAGAGGCTATGTGGCTACATTGTAGCCACGTAGCCTCTTGATAATGCTGTTTTTACAGCGAAACATGTCGGGGGTGGCTATGCCTATATTTTAAGTTGCACGTCATTGTGTTGCCATTGCGGCTTGCTGCAGCGCCGCTAATACATTGCTCATCAGATAGGGGTTTCCCTACTGGTCATTTTGGATTGTTCATAGCAACACTCTGACACTTATTTTTAACAAATTTTGTGGGATTATTTTATAAGATACTAATAAAAGTTACATTGTAGGGGATTATAAAAAGAGGGGAGTTAGTGACTCTTGGGCTTCGGCCCCGGGGTTTGTAGTTATTGTGTCTTAGGACCCCTCATTCCCCATTTGGGGAGTTTTTGAGTTTGTGCATTGACAATCCAACACAATGGGAAGCACATTGAAACATTTTATAAGTGATCAGAAACTTGTAAATAACTCATGAAAGAATAAAGTTACGTTAAAACCAAGAACATCATTGTTTTTCTTGTGAAATTACCAATAAGTTTGATGTGTCACATGACCCACTTCCTATTGAAAAAACAAAAGTTGGATTCAAAATGGTCAACTTCAAAATGGCCGCCATGGTCACCACCCATCTTGAAAAGTTTCCCCCCTCACATATACTAATGTGCCACAAACAGGAAGTTAATATCACCAACCATTCCCATTTTATTAAGGTGTATCCATATAAATGGCCCACCCTGTGTGTGTGTGTGTGTGTGTGTGTGTATATGGATATATTGATATATTTGTGGGTTGATTCGTTTTAGGTTCTGAAGTATGATATTCATGCCTATGAAAAACAACTTCAAATTTAAATAGTTTTATTACAGAATCTGCACAGGAGCTGCGTGACATGGGCAGGTCTCATTACCTGAGCAACTAACGATGTGTTCTTGCCCATTTAAGCAGATGTTCAAACAACAATTAGAGGAAAGTCACCGACCGCAGATGCCTTTGCTTACTTATTTGCAGAACCAATCTATTTTTCTTAATCTCATTAGTAACAAGTATATAGTGACATTAGGCATCAGCTACCTGGCAAACGAGGAAACAGATAAGTGATTCTAGAAATGCAGGTTAAATACAGGAGACTGCGGCACGTTCAATGGCGGCAATTAAAAACAGCTTCAATGGACAGAATCTCTGAAGGAGAAATGACAGGCATTTGATTAAAGTGACTGTACTTTTGTCAGACGTGGATGCGTCATTAGACAGGTCCTGGGTGATCTCCTCTAGGACATCTACCTCTCTTTATCTATGCCCCTGTGGTAATCTGCTGCTAAGTTCTCATAATTACCGGATCAGCCATGTAAGGGTGAACTGCTTACTAAGTTTGGCAGATGTTAAGGGTCATCATTAAACACTCAGGCCTTAAGACCCATCGCCACAGCAGGGGAATAAAGGATAAGCTGCTGCCCCGGTGTATCTACACCATAAGGAATCCATAATCATAGGCACACACTTGGCTAAGCTCAGTGGGGTTTAGGAGAGGTCAGAAAGTTCAGCAGGTATTCTAATCTCTAACAAACTTCTTATACTCTGTAGCTTGAAAATTTTTACAAATACATATTGCTCAAAGGATGATTTTCCTTTAATTGGTGACTGTTTAAAGAAGATCATTTCATTTACTAAAAATGAATCCTAAACACAGAAAAAGCTTCACACTACGTGTCTCATTTTCCTGCAATATGCTGACAACTGCCTGCTGTTAGGGGAATTCTATCTTTAGCAGTAAAGACACCATTACAGAATACAGGATGTGGGTTGGGTTTAGCTAGTGCTATCTGCAGGAGAAAGCCTGGACTATGTGAGCATGTCTACCCGATCCTGAAAGGTAAATCAAGACTCTCCACTTATCTCTGTCCCTTGTGTTGCGTATAATAATAATTATCAGCAGCAGTTTACTGCTTAGACCAGGGCTGCTTCTGTGGTCTGTTTCCTTGGTGTGATGCTGTTGCAGTTTTTTATTCTGTTCATGTAGCACCTTTCAAAGTGCATTAATAACAGCTTCCCTTCCATTCCATCTATAAGTAATGTACTGTAAATCATTCATCAGCACAGCACCAATCTGTTCAGTTAAGTGCACTCTCTTTAGTGCTATGCCATGGTAAAGCATAGAGTAGGTGTGACTGTCCAGACAAGTGAGGGAAAGGAAACCCAGGTTAAAGTGCTGTTGACAAATAACCCAGCTCTGCTCCTGCCCCCTAAAATGAAGAGAATGAGAAACAGCTGTGGACCATGCAGATAATTCTTAGTTTAATAGAGAGGTACGCTTTAAGGTGCTTATACACCAGCACTAGCCAGTGGTTTTATACTTGAACAACCAACAGCAATCTCTCTTCACCTTTCATACACCTGAACGTTCTCAATGCGGACAGGAATGTAAACTACTGCCAGACACATCTGGCGTTGACTCCTATCCTTTTGAGAAGAAAACCCTTGACAGTTGGCGAATGACAGATTCAGACTGATATAAAGAATTTAAAGGGAATCTGTCTGATCAATATTATGCTCAGAGCTGCAGACATGGGCTGATAACAATGGAGATGAAACAAATGACACCTGTTCTCTAAGCTGGTGGCTGTTTGCATGCCTCCTCCCTCTACCACCCTTTCCTGCTAGGCCTCCAGCACTGTGCCCTGTACTTAATTAGCCAAGAGAGGGACCTAAGCTCTGAGCATGATATAGAACTGACATCTTCTCTTTAACAATTCCAGAAGGTGGCAACCAGCAAATCCTTTAGTTTAAATTATTTGAAAGGCAAATCTCCACCTCCGGACTGCCGGGGGTTCAAAAGTGTCAGATCGCTGGGGTTCTGACCGTTGGGACCCCCCGCAATCTGACATTTATCCTCTATCCTTAGAATAGGGGATACATTTTTAGATACTACAATTCTCCCTTAACAATATGTAATTTTCAGATCCAACATTCAAGCTCATCAAATGGTTTTTTGATGGAGGGATTTATTTTATGTATATTTTATATTTTTTATGGTCAGGGAGCCTTAAAAATAAAAAAAACTAATAAATAATCATCTGCTGATTTAATAGAACCTGCAGGAGAGGTAGCCTATAAAATATCCAATGCAGTTGTCAACCCAGCCTTAGGCCTCGTTCAGATTGCCGTCGGACTCCGCTATTCAGAGCTCCATCGGCAATCCGGCCAGAAGCACCACGGAAGCACTATTTTTTTCTCAGCTAAATTCCTGTAAAATTACCGGATCACCAACGGACCCCATGCAAGTGAATGGGGTTCATCGGGACCCGATAGTAGCCATTTGCATCAGACCCATTTTCGGGTCCATTCGGCTTTAAAAAAAAAAAAAAATAAATAAATAAAAACATCTGACCCTTGATGGGTCGGATGCGAAAGGCAATGTGAACGAGGCCTTAGATAACTGCTGGAAAAATGATTTTTTAGTATCCAACAGATATCTTTCCTGCATGTTTGTTCTGAACAGGTAGAGGGGAGACTGCTGCTACCAGACACCTCTCATGGTGGCTCATCTGCCCTAAAGCAAAAGGGTTAGGCACATGAAATCCAACATGCCTGTCCCTTCTCCCCCTATTAGCCAGTGTACACATCAGATGGATGGCCAACGCAGCTGGGTGGTTTTGGCCAACACAAATTTCATGTGTACGGCCAACTTTAGTTGCTGGATGCTGTTTTTGATAAATGTGGGCCATAGAGATCAATTTTATATTTCTGGCAGCCTAGATCCACAAGGGAGGCTTACTGAATTCTATTTTATTGTTGAGTTTATTATAACAGCTCCTATTAAAGGAGTACTCCGGCGCGCACTTTTTTCCTTTTATCCCGTCCGGGCTGCAAAATAAAAGAAAACACACTTTCTCTTACCTGCCAACGAGCCCCCGGAGCTCCGGTATACTCCGGTACAGGTGTTCGGTCCCCGGGCTGTATTCTTCTTACTTCCTGTTAGCCCGGCACGTCACACGGAGCTTCAGCCTATCACCGGCCGAGGCGGGACATCGCTGCGGCCGGTGATAGGCTGAAGCTCCGTGTGACGTGCCGGGCTAACAGGAAGTAAGAAGAATACAGCCCGGGGACCGAACACCTGTACCGGAGTGTACCGGAGCTCCGGGGGCTCGTTGGCAGGTAAGAGAAAGTGTGTTTTCTTTTATTTTGCAGCCCGGACGGGATAAAAGGAAAAAAGTGCGCGCCGGAGTACTCCTTTAAGTTAGTAATGTTATTGTCTATGCAGGGAATAGGAAGCACTGGAATAGAAAACCTGGGCTCTGGCCACTATAAAGAAATATTAAGAAATGGTGAGCAAAGAATTTCGAGTTTCTTTTGAGCAGAAAAAAAGATGAAATGGTATTCAGTGATAGACATTTATTTCAAGCATTCCACTTCAGACGTCTCCATTGCCGATCAGCGTCCTGCGCCCTCCATAAATCAAACACACGTGTCAAAAGGCATTACTGCATTAGCACAGGGCACGATGAAAAGTAAAACTGCAATCTCTTCCATAGCAGCCACATGGTAACAGAATCACACAACTACTGATCTATACGAGTGCAAAATCTATTCTGTTTTGTGCCAATCAGCTGCTTTGCAGGAAACAAACCAAACACAACACAAACAAGGTCCACTGCAGAAGACAAATCCAGGTTAAATATATCCTGTGTCTACAATCCTGGACACCCAACGACTTGTAGATAAAAAGAGACTGGTCCAGAAGGAGCAATGTAACAAAATCTTAATTTATAGTGTCCATACATTATAGAAAAAATTGCTTAGCAGCCAGAAAATTGACGCGTTTCTGGTGCCTAGGCATTCTTAACCATGCCCATGATTAATGGTGTCTAGGTGCCAGAAACGCGTCTGTATTCTGGCTAAACACATTTTTGTAATGCATGGATACGATAAAGTAAGAAGTCTTTTTCTTGTCTACAGGTCGTTTCTACTAACCCTTGAACAGCCACAGTATTTGGCTTCACTACCAATAATGCTTTGCAGCTGGCATAGCCACCAAGTGGCACAAATGCAAAGCTGCAAATGTGAAGATCCAGCAGCTGCAGTTTAAAGACGTCTTACTTTATTGTGTCCAAGCATTACAAAAAAATTACTTAGCAGACAGGAGACCGACGCATTTCTGGTGCCTAGGCACCCTTAAGCATGCCCATGATTAAGGGTGTCTAGGTGCCAGAAACGCGTCCGTAGTCCGGCTAAGTGTTTTGCTGTAATGCAGAGACACAATAAATGAAGTAAAAAGTATTTTAACTGCACCTGCTGTATCCATCTGTTTGTCTACATATATTAACCCCTGAGCAGCCATAAACCTGGGCCTCGTTACCAATAACGTTTTGGCAGCTGGCATAACTGCCAAGTAGCACAACTGCAAAACTGCAATCCATCACTGCTTGCTACAATTAAACTGTGAATACAAAAGGGGAATAATAAAGTTCCCGCCGGTCCGGAGCAGTCAGAGGGCGAGAACGTTTTATCTGCCATAAGTACAGGACGTGCACAACACTATGCATGACTAAAGACCTCAACAAATAAATGGCCGGGGTACGTTAAATCTTTCAATATAAGTGTAGAAAAGGCTGCGGAATCTCAGCAAACAGGATGTTCTTGTAGAAAATGAACAGAGAAAAATAAACAGGAGGGAAAATGTATCGGCTTATCCTACAGGCACGCTCAAAAAGGGCACAAAAAGTGGCCCCTGCTTCTCAAAAAACTGAACGCATATTATACACAATACAACAAAACCTCAGATTCAGCAACATTATTATGCTGATGTCAACTCTCCACGTCTCCTCTTCTCTGCCGGGCAGAGAGGAACCTGTATAGTGTGGAATTACAAAAGACAACAAGGGGAAGGAAAAAGGAGTGGGCAAAGTGTTGACATCAGCAGATCTCACGCTGAAAGCTTCTGATTTTATTTAAAAAACAAAAGGGGGGCTAGACGACAGCGTTATGAGAGATTCATCATGGCGAGATGCTCACTGCAATATGGCAGCATGTAACAGGAAGCCAGACACCTATATGATTTTGTCGCAGCAACAGGGTGGGCCTCTGATGAATGAAATATGGGTAAGACCAAAGGACTTCAGCTGTTGCGAGTGTCCCTGTTTTGCAAAAGCTGTAGAGCAACAGGTTGGAAATTACTGTACTAGACCAGTGGTCTCCAAAATGCAGCCCTCCAACTGTTGCAAAACTACAACTCCCAGCATGCCCGGACAGCCGTTGGCTGTCCGGGCATGCTGGGAGTTGGAGTTTTGCAACAGCTGCAGGCTCACAGTTTGGAGACCACTGCAGTCGACAAATCACAATGATGGTGGTATTCACCGTCACAGCCAGGTACTGGACATTGATGGTTCAGGTTCTACGGAACAGTCAATCCGGACTCATAGCAAATATGGCACTATCTGACACCATCTAAAGGAGTCTACATAGTGCCGGCACTTGAGCGGCTGCAGAGATTTACGTCCGCCCATTACACAAAATCAGTTAAGAGCTTGGTTGTAATTAGAATAGTAGAGAGTGATCTGTAAATACCCCATAAAAGCCGAGAGAGGAACAGATATTTGCTAAAGAGTCCCTCTGGAATTTCTCTTTATCCTATTGCTTTTATAGCACTAACATTTTCAGCAGCGCTGCACGGCCATAGTTATCGGTCAAAGTGCAATTTTCTGATGTGAAGCGCATATAGATATTTTTGCATCTCAGCTTGTTATCCCGTATCCATAAGATAAGGGATAACAAGCTTATCAGTGGGGGGTCAGGCCGCTGAAACATTTAGCGGCCCCCACAGAGAAAGAATGAAGCGGTGGTTGCGTAGGTGCGGTGCGTGCCGTTCATTCTAAGGACAAGTATTTTGCCTTTCTTTAATAGCGGTCAGACCCCTACCAATCAGCTTGTTATCCTCCTATAGTATGGATAGTAGGGATCGACCGATATAGTTTTTTTAGGGCTGATACCGATAAACAGTGGAGGTTAGGGCCGATAGCCGATAACTTATACCGATATTCCGGTATAAGTTATCGGCTATTTATCCCCCCGCGACACTGCTGCAGATCATTGATTTAAAGTGGGCGCTTTAAATGAATGCACTGCAGTGGCTTTTGCTGTGCCATTGGCCGCCGCCGCCGCCACCACCCGCTTCTCTCCCCCTACCTGTCAGGGTGGTCCGGGCCATCCATCCTTCCTGTAGTGTCCGGTGGCATACCGGGTGGAGGGTGAACCAGTCCGGGCTGTCCTTCTTCTCCGGGGGTCATCTTCTCCACTCCGGGCAGGCTCCGACCTAGTAACGCCGCTGCGCAGTGACGCCCGGGCGCAGCGTTGCACCTGATGTCACGGCGTAGCGGCGTCTATGCAGCGTACTAGGCCGGAGCCTGCCCGGAGTGGAGTAGAGCACCCCCGGAGAAGAAGGACAGCCCGGACCGGTTCACCTTCCACCCGGAATGCCGCCGGACACTACAGGAAGGTTGGATGGCCCGGACCACCCCCATTACGGGTAAGTTTAATTTTTTTTTATTGACTCGGAGGGTGGGGGAGGGGCCGACCGGTATAGCGGTATGGGCAAAAATCCATACCGTGGGAGAAAAAAAATGGTATCCGGTTCATACCAGTATACCGCCCAGCACTACGGTGGGGGGTGCGACACGGTGGGTCGGGGGGGGGGGGGGGGGGTTGGTGGGGGCGGTGCGGGGGGGCGGGCATTATCGGCTTATCGGCAAGGTAATTGCCGATACTGATAATGCCCAAAATCGTGATTATTGGCCGATAATATCGGCCATACCGATAATCGGTCGATCCCTAATGGATAGGGGCTAAAAGTATGTATTCCCATCTCAGCATGTTATCCCAGATCCTGATTCGCGCCCTCCCTGTCACCGGACTGGAACACACTGTAGGGTTGCCGTATCATCCTGTAATCATAGTCTCTATTATCATCCCCCAATTGTAACACACTGCATAGGACTGTTACTATATACCGGACATATTTAAGCTATATCAGCCTAGCAGTGATTACCTTGGGGATGTATGTGAACAACCATAGTAGTGCGCCTGATCTATCTGCACCAGCTTATTGGCTGACTGCACTGGTGTCAGCATCTTCACTCTGATGATTTACGGAGTTTTGTTTTGTAAGTGTGTTGTACTTTTGCTGTGCATACCTTATATCGCCCAACACTTATGTGATGCTTGTCCCCTGATGAAGTGCGGGCGACTGATGTTATTAGGTCTCTTGAATGGAAACGCGTTGGGACAGGGATGATTCTTTTGTATTATGATATTTAAGAAGAGCATGTAAAGATCAGCTGCACAACTGCAGTGCCTTACCATACTTGGCAGACATTTGTATTTATTGTAGATAAATTGTCTAGTTTTCTTACATGGGAATTGTCACTTTATTTAATTTTGGTATATTATTATTATTATTTTTTATATCTTAATATTAAAAGTTACGTTTTAACGGAACCTCTGTCTATAGGACATTATATATTGTTTGAGTTGATGCCGAGAGGTATTCTATTGGGTTTATGTGTGGCCTCATCCATATAAATACATAAGCAGTTTTTATCTTGGAACGATAAGGCATAATAGGCAGATTGGTGGGTGTCCAACCGCTGAAACATTCAGCAGTCCACATAGAGAATTAATGTAATGGTGGCTGCGCAGGGACAATTATGTTGCCTTTCTTGGGAACAACAGGGGTTTCAGCGGTCAGACCCCAAACAATCAATCAATCAGCTTGTTACCCCCTTTCCTATGGATAGTGGATAACAAGCTTAGATAGTATAAAGGGCTAAAAGTATGTATTCCTGTCTTATACTGTATGCATAAGAAAAGGAATAACGGTATTTCAAAAACGTAAAGGGGTATTCCCATCTCAGCTTGTTATCCTGTATCTAAATGATAAGGGATAACAATCTGATTGGTGGGGGTCCAGGCGCAAAAACATTCAGAAGCCCCCATAAAGAATGAATGGAGCGGTGGCTGCGCATTCTGGGGGTGGCTTGGTTCATTCTGGGGACAATTATATAGCCGTTTACGGGATCAGCGGGGGTATAGCAGTGAGAGCCCAACTATGGATTAGGGGCTAACAAGCTTAGATAGTATAGGGGGTTAAAAGTATGTTTAAAAAAAGTTTAAAAAAAACTAAAAATATAAAAATTCAGCGCACAACTTTTCCCATTAATCAAATACATTTTTTAAATTAAATTAAAATATAAACATAACTGGTATTGCTGCATTAGAAACTGTCCTAACTATTAAAGGGAAAGCGCCATCAGGTTGGTAGAATTTAACTTGCTGACATGGGACAATAGGGCAGGAAACACTGATTATCAATGTATCTCCATTATGCCTCTACAGTGCACCATTTTTAAGTAGCATTTATTTATATTATTATACTAATGAGGGTGTCTGGTGCACGGGGGGTCTACTTTACCCCTAGAGGCCCAGATGTGCTCATCTGCTGCTGCAAAAGTGACTCCTCATGATCAAAAAGTCACAACTACCCAGGTGGTGTGATGGTACAAAAAAAAAAAAAAAAAAACTACCGCACACTACCTGCAAAAAAAAAAAAAAAAAAAAAAAAAAACCTTATTCAAAACGGCTCTGTTGAGATTTAAAAAAAAAAATTATTACAAAATGAGATAGAAAAAAATAAAAATGAATGAATGAATATATAAATGAATGAAACGCTGGTGAGAAAAACTGCTATGGCAAGAAGGGGTTAATAGTGTTGAAATACCAATATTGGCAAGACAGTCACTGCAGCAAGTCAATGCAAATGAGTTGGGACTCTACGGTAGTGGTCTCAAGACTGTGGCTTTCCAGCTCTAACAAAACTACAACTCCCAGCATGCACTGACAACCAGAGGCCGAATGTATAATGTACACTTTGAAGAAATACCCATAAACCGTAAGATCCCCCTTATTTATGGACTTTAATTTAGATACGGCACTTGCGGCTATCACAGTTAAACTATGGTACCACATGTTGCTGAAACACAAGATTTGCTGACACCTTGTGTACAGTCCAGGTACAGCAGACAGAAAAGAATTATATTAACTGTATGAGTATGTTTACACATATATAAGAATATATGCAGTGAAACCTCCTTGAGAAGACCTTGTCCTTATAGAGACCAGATTTTAGGTATAATGTGCGTTATTATGTATAAGACCATCCTCCCAGACGACCACTTTTCAATACAATTTTGGGTGATCAGAGAATTTCCTATACTGTACTTGGTTCATATTCAGGATTTTGTTTATTTAAGCCTATTTACTATAACCTCAAGAGTTTTCCAATTTTATTGGAGGTTCTCCAAACCGGATAAATGAGACAAAATAGTTATGGCGGTATACATCTTTTCTGGATGCTACTGAAGAGAAAGACAGCCCTCCTTCTTAGAGACGGCTGATAATAGGAAACAATAGATGTTATTTATAAATTTAGCAAACATGTAAGCGTTTGATTAATAGGAGCAGTTCATGTCCTCTCCCTCTGCTGGGCAAACAGACCTGGGTGCAATGAATCACCAGGGTCGCAGCGCCTTCACTTTGCATCCAGCTGATGTGACTGGTATTGACAATATAAAGTGTCTTCTTTTTATGCTACTCTCTGTACTCGCCCACAGGGGAGCCGGGGTCAAGCGTTCTATCTTCCCTCTCTGCCAGACTCATTGACATGGGTGACAGTACAATGAAACCAAGACTGCAGACTGGCAGCTATCTGGCATAGAAGGGATAGGACTTGAGTCCCATAGAGGCAGTGGCGATAGACAAGACCATATGCTGGGAAAAACCAAGTCAAAAACAAGAGCCGGAACAAAACGGAGAGAGACACAGCACAGGGAAATCAAGACAAAAAAGCATTCCTAAAAGAGGTGTCCAGGCCGTCACACGGCTTCCCTCACAAGTTTTCTGTTTCTCCGTTTCGCCTCGGCTGCTAAATAACAACCACAGAGGTGTGAAACCAAAATACACAAACACAGCAAAGAGGGGAACCCACAGGAATAAAGAGGGGAACCCACAGCCCCCAATATAAAGGACGTTGTTAGATCACCATACTCACTTCTCAATGCTGAGAAAGAAGAGCCTGCTGATCAGCTAAACCGAATCCAAAGGATCAGCCATGGATCAGTTTAGTATGGTCAAATTGGTTCCATTTTCAAAGCGCTCCAGTTGTCTGGAAAAGATGGGTTCATCCTAAAAGACCTCAGACTGTTATCCTGGACTTAATTTGGTCAGACCAAAGAAATAAATGGCCAATCCATGACATTTGGTTTTGGCAGAGGTTTCTGTAGTTTTTATCACCCCTGCTTTCGGTTAACCCTTCCCTATTCATGCACCCTTAAAGGGGTACTCCGCCGCTAGACATATCCCTTTTCCAAAGGAAAGAGGATAAGATGTCTGATCGTGGGGTTCCCATCGCTGGGGACACCCTAGATCTCTCTGCTGCAAATATTGTAACACATTATATTTTGACAAAAATGCCACTTATCAGGCTCATTTCCAGCTCTCCCTTTCTTCTAAAGTCACTCACAGTGAAAAACGGTTAAATCCCTTTTCAGACAGATCAGCCTACTAAGAAATCAGGTTACATGTTACCTATAGAGGTTTAAGGAGAGAAGACAAGGAGGAGGAGTTCGTTAGTTACAGAGTGAACAAAGCCACACAGAGATCCACGAAGGCTACAGTATCTTGTAGTAAGCGTTATATATTAACCCAATGTTGGCTTTATAATTTACACTGCTCAGTACCGCTCTATATTGTGCCTTATACAGCTGCTTCTGACGGTGTTCTAGAGATTTAAGAGAACAGGGATCTCCTCTTGTGTGTGTGTAGTGTAAGGGAGGCATAATAGAGGCTAGTCTTCACCTATCAGAAATAAAGCAAGCAGTATAGAAAACTAGTAAAAACTCTAGGTACAAGTTATATAATAAGACAGAATTGGGGTTATTTAGTTTAGAAAAAAAGAAGGCTTAGGGGCGACCTAATAACTATATATAAATATATCAGGGGGCCGTACAGAGATCTCTCCGATGATCAGTTTATACCCAGGACTGTATCTATAACAAGGGGGCATCCTCTTGGAGAATAATAACATCGCTGGTTGTGTATACTAGATTTATATGGACAGAACGTTGATCCAGGGATTTATTCTGATGCCATATTTGGAGTCAGGAAGGAATTTTTATCTCTAGTATGAGGGTTTTTTGCCTTCCTCTGGATCGACTCAGTAGGGACTCATTAGGGTTATAGGTTGAACTTGATGGACTCTGGTCTTTTTTCAACCTTATGAACTATGTTACAGAAATAGTGCTGTTTCTCATGAACACTTGACAACTTATGCTAAGAAGCTAAAAGGATAGTGATCATTTAAGGAAAGCTTTGCTACGACTCTGGGTGACAATAACACGGGCTGATTCTTGTTTGATACCATGACACTGCTAGCAAAGTAACACGTATACTACAGATGGCGATAACCTGAACGAATGCCCCTATTCTCCAGAAGGCTACTAGAAGCTGCACATATGGCATCCATGGCACGTATGCCCTAGTCCAAGTAGTATTCAGTAGGTTGTTGCATCTCAACAATTATCTGTACAAATAAGAATAATATGTCTGCAAGGCCAAATGATACAGTGATAATTATTGGTCAAAGAGTTAATAGGTTTCCATTTTAGCCTTTGGTCTAACTGGCAAACAATGCGTGAACATATGGGCAATGATGTGCCAAAATTGTCAGCCTCATAATGAACTGATTAGAATACATATGGTGATCTCTGTTACACTAAATCACCAATAAATGTTGGAATCTATGGAATGTGTCAGCGTGTCTTCCTGGAGTCTCTCCTTTCATTAATGCTTCATATAAAGCCAAATGTGTTGTAATAAAATGGCTGTTAATGTTGTTGTATTTATGGAGATCTTCTCGCCTGTGCAGATGAGGCTAAGCTAAATATAAGCGTTCTGCCGGTGCACAGTGGGTACTCTGCATTGGAGCAGCAGTGAGAGAGTCAGGCGAGGGCTGAAGATCAAGGGATGAGGACCAGAGACTCCGACATGGAAAGGAAGCTGAAGATTTATCTGAGCAAACAAAAAGTTATCGCTGAAGATCACAAGAAAACCAAAAGGAGACGTGTTCACACACAGACAGACACTTGACCTTTTTAAGACTTAAAGTTCTTGAAGTTTATGTGGTGGAAAGAGGAAAAATGGACAAGTGTAAGGATCTTAGCAACTTTGATATGGGATAAATTGTGATGGCTAGACGACTGGGTCAAGGCATCACTAAAAAAGTAGGTCTTGTGTGGTGTTCAAGTTATCCGACAGGAGTTAATACGTACAAAAAATTCTCCAAGATAGGATGACTGGTGAAATCACAACAGGGTCATAGGCACCTTAGGCTCACTGATGTGTGTGAGGAATGAAGGCTAGCCCGTCGGGTCTGGTCCCACAGAAGATCCATAGAAGCACAAAATGCTGAAAAAGCTACTGCTGGTGATGTCAGAAAGGTGTCGGAACACACAGGGTATTGCAGTTTGCTGTTTATGTGGTTGAAGGCCCCTGGTCTACTGTCACAAGCATCTACTAAGGGCACAAGATCATCAAAAATGGACTATGGAGCAATGGAAGAAGGTGGCCCGGTCTGATGAATCCTATTCTCTTTTACATTATGTGGACAGCCGAAAGGATGTGTGTCATTTACCTGGAGAAGAGATGGCCACTGGACGCACTATGGAAGAAAGAACACAAGCCAGTGGAGACAGTGGGTTTTGCAATATTTGAAAAGACTTGGGTCGTGACATCAAGTGCATACTGTGACATATACCCCCATATCAAAGTATTGTTTAAACAAAATGAAAAAAAACCTTCATGACACTGTGATCCCCTATTCGCAGTGGACTCTTTCAGCAGGATAATTGGGGGGGGGCTTTATCAATGGTTTTACCCTGGTTTTTTGGTGTACATTGGTCGCACAGATGGTCTCAGATGCTGTCTAAAGACTTTTCATTGCGACATTTGCTTTCGAAGATTTTTCAAAAAGAATGATGATTCATGATTCCAGTTGATTTCATGCAGTCGTCAGGAATTTATGATGTATGGCTGTTCAGTCTGTTGAATCTTTTGTCCCAACTGAGCTAACTTAAGTGCAAATGTACATCAGCCTTGACTTGGATTACAAAACTGACTGCAAACAGCAGTTTTAAAAAGTTGCATATTGTGTTGCACGGGATAAAAAGCTGCACAAAAAGTTGCAGAGAGGCACTGCACAAAGGGGTGTACTGAAGAAAGAAATATGATCAGCACCAGATTTATCACATGCCCCATATCATGTAATAACTCTGGTGCAGGGACACAGTTTCCAGCAGATGAATTAATGGGGGTAAAAAAACAGGACTTCAAAAATCTGCTGGTAGTATAATGGTGCCAAATACAAGAGGACACCTTTAGATGTCTTGAGATTCTTAGGCCTTGGTGGGTCAGAGCTGTTTTGAATGGGACTTTTAGGCAGACAATTTTAGGCAAGTGGTTTTAATGTTATGGCTGCTCGCTGTAAATATAACTCACTTGTTAAACTCATTACCTGATAACAAAACTGACCAATTTCCCTTTTTTTCCCTAGTGTTTTGTTAGTGAGCCCTATTAAAATAAAAGCAGGAGAAAAATGCAATATGAGATATTTAGAGCCTCCTTGGCTCAAAGCCATGAGCGTAAGAAAAATATGACCACTGGTTGACACCCTCGCTTGTATTTAACACCTTTATCTGAGTTAGTGTATGTCTCTGTAGAAACCAGTCTGTCTCAAATTAATCAGATGTTTGTTTCAAAGCTGGACTTAGCACTGTGCAGTCAACAATTGTGATGACCACCAGAAGCCTCTAGTAAGCTCCCACTGAGATCAACTACCAGTATAAAGCCATATGCAGTTAGCTCCCTCTAGAGGTGGCTGCACACAATCAAAATTATTAAATTTTCAAGACCGAAAGAGAAATAAATGGAGTCCAAAAACATTACACATGGTGGAATACAAAGTGGGGACAATTTATAGTTTTGCTAGGATTACCTATGATTTCTGTCATACCCCTATAGTATAGACTCATGGGCCATCAGGGATAAGATGATTTATTACTGGATATTTTTGATGGCCTAACCACAGTATAGGCATTCAATCACTGATCAGCAGGATGTCAACAACCTGCACCTATGCTGATTAGCTGTTCTATGTCCTGCACTATACTGTAAGCAAAGCCAGTAGCCATGGTCTGATCATTGTATAGTATAGGTGTCAAGTAACTGTATAGTGTGAGAGGCTGAACAGCTGATTGGTGTGGGTGCCAGGTGTCAACACCATGACAATATGCAATTGATGACCTAATGATAGGCCATCAATTAAAGAGACCTGAAAAACCTCATTAATGGTATCAAAAGACTGATTTATCATGTGCTGGAAACCTACACATTTTAATTTACTACAGTTTCTCTGCTTGAGAATTGCAGACATGCATTCCTGCAGCACACAGTGACTTACCTCCATTTCAGCATTGTGTGCATGGACTTTCTGCAGATTCTCTTCAGCCTCACGGAGACGGCGACTGAGCTGTGGATTGTGCTCCGATGGAGTCAGCTCACTATCGTATGAATCCAGGATAGCCCTCATTCCATCTCTCTCCTGCATAGAACACAGCAAAAGAAAAAAGAAAAAAAAAGACATTGTCAGCAACTTTTTATGGAATATGTATAACGTATAAGTAATTTAGCTTTAGCAACTTCAACGGCCTAGCAGTGGTGGGGTGGAGGCAGGCACAACCCCTTAGTGTCACATATCATTGGTGTCACTTACATACCTTACATACTTAACATTTAAAACATTTAAATAGTATCTGTTGTTTCAAAAGATTTTTATTTTTTTCTAAAACCTGCATGGTTTTGTTTGCCAGTAGTACTCACACAGGCACTTCCTTTCTCTTGGTTGTCTGCTTGATAACAGCATAGAACCAATTCCTTTCTTACTGGTATGCCATTATATAGCAGTAGTTAAAGTGCTTTGGAATGAACAGGCTGGAACTGTGCTTTTTTTTTTTTTTTTTACGCAGTACAATACTATAAATGGCAGGTGGAGAGGGTTACTAATGAACTGGATTTACAAGATGCTTTGTGTGAAGAAAATAAACTGCTGCAGAACAGCAAAGAAAAAATTACACTTAGCATCAGACTACTACTAACAAGCTAAAGGGAGGGGTAAGAGGGGATTACAATCAAAAGGTAGAGGTGTGTGTATAAAGAAGTATGAACACAGGGCACAGCTGCCCTGAGTTTTATGGGTGGTGAAAGACTAGACAGAAGCTCTGATGTACCTAATTTACAGGCACAGTGTGGATCTTCTGGAGGGGGCAGTCTGACTTAGCTTGCATTCACACAGCCCAATGTCTCTCACTAACTCCCCTACACAAAGCACAAGCTAGGTCTGTCCTCCACTTCCTGAATACACTCTTGGTCCCTGTGACTAGAGATGGACTGAGCCTAACAAGAGGCGTTTGGATGGCAGATCACAGGAAAGGAAACATCTAGTGGCAAAAGAGTTGAGATTTTTTTAAGTAACAGCCCCACTCCAGAAAATGAACAGGAACACCCTCAAAAATTCCTACTTTTGGGTGGGATTTATAAAAATAATTTCCTTTTTAATACTTCATAATGTGGGACTGTCCAGTCAAAATCAGGATTCCTGGCAAGTATGATCTTAGGCTGGGCTACAACACCCCATAGGCTGCAATGCAATTTAGTCACTTCCGTCAGGGGTTTTGTAACGGCTGGGTTTCACCAATATAGTGACGGAACTTCTGAAGGAAGTTCCTAAACGGAGATATTTCATAGTGTGAAAGAGGCCGGACACAAGGCATGGACAAAGAACCAAATCTTTCAACCAGGAAAAAGGAAGCCAAGCATTGAATTGGATGGACATTTGCAGGGCCATGTCCAACAATGTCACCAGTTATCTCTCATTTCAGTTACTCAACTATCACTTTACCAGTCAGTATGGAACAGTTTCAGAACTGTTTAAATCTGCATTGTCAGATATTATACATTGATCTTGCCAAGTGCCGCTCAGACTGTCACTTCAATTTAGCATAGACACAATGTGCTGAATGAGTATCATTGCTGTTTGGACTGAGCCCGGAGAACGTAGGCGCAGGAGCTATTATTCCTGCAGCCCTTGTCCTACATTATGAAATACATTCTGGCCTCTCTCCAGACAACAGACTGTTTTACAGCTCCCGAATCTCATGCTGGCAATAGATTAGCTCTAGATTGGGCCTATTTAACAAATGAGCCCTACTAACATTTTAACGTTACTTAGCTTTACAATCTGTCATTCGCTAAAGCTGCGGATTTGGAATTCCACCAAACGTCTCCTGCATTCCTTTAATCTGCACTGCATCATGGTCGCTGCCAAATGAGATTTCCGCAACGTAATCTTTGAAAAACGGGCACCTGCGCAGCTACTTAGAGTCACAGTGACATCAAGACCCTATCAACAATCTTAGCAGAACACTAGACGGAAGGAGCCTACAGCTGTATACCAAATAAGTTATCATGATGATAAATGGGACACTTATGTTTTCTACTACAAAGAGAAGAAAAAAAAAACATTGCACAGGTTTTGCTGCATCAACAAGGTTGAAGGAATTTTCCATGTGCTGCCAAGTAGGAGAAGCTGCCAAAAAAATTGCTACGGCCTGTCTGCGGTTAGCGATGACTTGGATGATCTAAGCTCGGAGAAAGCTGTCAGATAAGTGACATTATCAAACTTGTTTACACTTTGGAGGCATTGTGTTACATTCCCGCTATGTCTTCGGGTCCCTGGTGGATTTCACTCTATCATTTATCTGTGTTTTTTCACAGCCAAAGGGGATCATGAAGCAGATGTAATCTGCAAGAAAAAGGCTATTTTCCTAGTTAATAATAAAAGATATACTGTCATCTCTTGGACTGGCAGAAAAAAAAGAGAACAAGTCTTGCTGCTTCTAAAAGCAAATTATGAGCACTTACAAAGTAACTTCTTATGGAGCTAAAACAACAGGCAAAGACAGTAAAAAAGAATCCAAGCATCCCAGAGATCGATAAGATAGAAGGACGAGATTAGCCTGCCAGACACTTCAAGTCCTAAAAGACCTTTCTGCTAACCACCAAGTCACCGTTGAGTTCTAAATCCTGTGCTGATTCATTTTATAGCATACATTAAAGAGGTTATCCAGGATTACCCCTTTAACCACCAATTTTCATTTTTGAGTTTTTGTTTTTCCTTCTCATCTTTTAAGCCATGACTCTTTGTAATGACACCATTATTTTGACCATAAAATGTATTAGGCAGTGCACTTTACTGTAAAACACAATGCTCGGCATTTATTGTTGTCGGTGTAAGTGAAGCATTTTTCTACACCTTTTTTTGTGTGCTGGTAATGTCTAGGAGCATCAAATGTATTAAATGGTCACAGAGCAATTGATAAATTTTGTGCAGGTCACATTTTGTGAAATTTCTCTCTTCACATACACCAAAAAGCTAAGCTAAGTCTCCCCCTTTTCACAAAAAGGTGCACTTCATAAAACCCTTCCATATCATGTGTATTGCCAAAATCAGTGGTTTGCAACCAGGGCTGTGGAGTCTGAGTCGAGGAGTCGGAAAAAATTTTGGGTACCTGGAGTCGGAGTCGGCAAACAATGCACCGACTCCGACTCCTACTAGATTTAGATTGGAATTTTTAAAAAAGCAAGTTTAAATGTCCCAATTCACAAAAATGTATAATTAATGACTTCTCTACTGTAAGAATCAAGACCAATGCATGCAGTGCCTCACGTAACCGCAAAACGAACATGTTAAGTGACCGTGAACAATTAGGAGCGGCAATACTTATACTTTCCATAGTGTTGCGTTCTGCTGTTACAGGGAACCCATGGGTAACCTAGCCTCTCACTGATAAGGGGTTAAGGAAATATGTTTTTTGCAGGACTAGAGACACTTGTATAAGTGAAGGGAATGGAGGGTCAATAGTTCAAGACTGAAGCTGTAAAACATTGGAAAAACTGCTGCCATTCAGCTAAGGCTATAAAAACTTGTAAACTCGATTGTTAGCTTAAAGGGGTACTCCGCCCCTAGACATCTTATTCCCTATCCAAAGGATAGGGGATAAGATGTCAGATTGCCAGGGTCCGGCTGCTGGGGACCCCCGGGATTGCCGCTGCGGCACCGCGCTATCATTACTGCACAGAGCGAGTTCGCTCTGTGCGTGATGACGGGCGATACAGGGGCCGGAGCATCGTTATGTCACGGTCAGCCCCCTTAATACAAGTCTATGGGAGGGGGCGTGGCAGTCGTCACGCCCCCTGCTATAGACTTGCATTAAGGGGGCGGGCCGTAATGTCACGAGGGGCGGAGCCATGATGTCACGTTGCTCCGTCCCCTGTATCGCCCGTCATTACGCACAGAGCGAACTCGCTCTGTGTAGTAATGAAAGCGCGGTGCCGCAGCGGCGATCCCAGGGGTCCCTAGCAGCGGGACCCCGGTGATGTCTAGGGGCGGAGTACCCCTTTAAACATGACTATGGGATTCTACTAGGGAAATCATGTTTTATAATGCCCATTCCTGGATTCTCCCACTGTCCTATCTTCAGCAGCAGATCAGCACACAAACTGTTCAATATAGTAAACTGTTGGCTTCCCAGCCAGTAGTCCTGTGGTAATGACATGCATGTTGCCTTTCTTTCCTTCAAGGAATGTATAAAATACATTCGCATATTAATACAGAGGAGTTGGAAGTACAGAACACTCCAAAGTCTGAGTCGGAACATTTATCTACCGATTCCACAGCCCTGATAGCAACTCAAAATCAGCAGAAATATGTAAACCAAAAGGTGCAAAAAAGGCGCAAATAAACCAAGCTTGCGCCTTTTTTGCACCCTTTCTAGACACAAAAAAAACAGTCTAAAGATAATGATAAATGTTGGCCCGTATCTTTATTCTGTGGGTCAATACAATTAAAATAATACCCATGTTTACAATTTTCTACTATAAAACTGCTTTAAAAAAAAGAAAACTTATTAAAGCAACTCTCCAACTCTTCAATAGAGATACATGGAGTGGGCGTGTTGGCTGGGGCCCCCTGCAGGAGATCGCAGCTCCCACACCCAATCTAAAATGTATCCCCTATAACACTTTTATTCTTCCGTATACAGGCTATGTATGAGGGCTCATTTGTTGCGCAATCATCTGCAATTTTTATTGGCACCATTTTGTGTGACTTTTTGATCAAAAAATCTGCAATTTTGGACTTTTTTCTTTTAACTCTTTTTTCCATGTGGTAAACATTACATTTTAAACCCTTAAAGACTCAGCCCATTTTAACCTTAAGGGCTCAAAACAATCTTCGTTTTTGCACTTTCGTTTTTATCTCCTCATCTTCTAAAAATCATAAAATGTTTTGCACCTACAGACTCATATAAGGGCTTTGCGTCACCAATTGTACTTTGTAATGACTTTACTTATTTTATAACAATCTGCATCAAAACAAAACAACATTTTTAGGGCTTCCGTTTCAATGCAGTGCACTTTTCGGTAAAAATGACACATTATCTTTATTCTGTAGGTCCATAAGGTTACAAGGATACCCAATTTATGTAGGTTTTATTTATTTTACAACTTTAAAAAAATTATAACTACATGCACCAAAATTAGAATGTTTAAAATTGTCATCTCCTGACCCCTATAACTTTTTTTGCATATGGGGCTATATGAGGGCTTATTTTTTGCACCGTGGTCTGTAGTTTTTATCAGTACCATTTTTGTTTTGATGGGAAAAAAATCACAATTTTGGACTTTGGTATTTATTTTTTTACGTGTACGCCATCGTAAGCAAACCTTATATTTTAATATAAAAAAACGGTTGTGGGTGTGCTCAATCTGTCCGGTCGTCCACAAATCCAGTACAGTGTAGACCCCTAATGGCTACACCAGGGTTTGAAAAACACATTTTATCAATGCATTTCAAAGAAGCACACAATTGTGATCCATCCAGTATAACTTTTTCAGCTCTAAAAACGATTTAAAAAAGACTGGAGAGGGGGAGACCACATCCCAAAAATGTCAAGGGAGGAAAGCAAAATGATCTACGAATTCAATACCTTGGCCCCTTTTGGACTTAATGCGGACCTAGAATTATTCGGCTTTTTAACATAACATACATATAGACACGTCTCCTTCCTGCATAGCCACCTTTACAGTTGTACACTAAAATATTTTTTTTTATATTTTTAAACATCTATTTTAAATGTCCATTCATTCAAATTGAAAGATTTTTTGTTCTCCCTAATTTCATCAATTTTTTATTTTATTTTATTTTTTATGCATTTTTATATTCCACATTATTTTAACATCCTTTTCCACCACATTATACATGTGACTATTTATACCCTTTTCATTTATATCATGATCACTTTTTCATCCTGTTTGGGTTTTACCTATCAGCCACCAAAAGTATGTGGAGTTAGTGATCCACTGCGGGTTTTGTATAGCACCTATCAAGAGACCTATAAATAGAATGAAGGAGTGGGCACAATTTCACGGTGCTCCAGCGCTCCTCTGACACGTTAAAAACTGACACCTTCCTATATTATCAGGACAAATCCCGTGGATTCCAACTCTTGCAAGTATTGGGACAGCAATTTGGAAGTGTTTGGCTGTCAGTTTTGTGAACTTTTAACCTTAATAACTGTCTATAACTCTCTTAAATTGATTTTACCATACCCAGATTGTTATATACCAGAGTGGATTGCCGGAATCCACTCTGGTTAGATTTTACCACTATTGTACTATTATTCTTTTCAAATTGCTAATAAATATTGTTTTAAAACCCACAGTCACTACCATTTTTATACTTTTGGGCGTTTTAGGCTTCACTTCCATACATTTATATTTATTTATATATATATTTATCCACATATCAATGTTAGATACACATTTTCAATACATTATTTTTAATACATCATTATTTTACATTCCAAGCTACGCTTGCACATTTTATCATGTCCTTGAGAACCAGTACACACACACTGCTTATATTTTAAAGCTAGGTTCACACTACGGAATTTCCGCCTGCAATTCCGCTTTGAAATTGCAGGAAGAAATTCCGCTTACTAAACTGTATAGTGTAGTGAATGGTTTTACCTTCACAAATTCACACTTCGGAATTTGTGAATGGAAAATCCGCTTGGAAATTTCTGCCTGAAGAATGGTGTTGCTCAGATACAGGCGGCGCTGGCCGCACTCGGAATCTCCAGGCGGAAATTTTCTACCCAGAGATTCCACAGTGTGAACCTAGCCTAATAGTTCAGACATTTACAGACGTGGGGGTACCACATATGATTTTATTTTTTTTAAACTACATTATTTTATTTTTAAAATAGGAAAAGGGGGTGATTAAAATTTTTATTGGGGGGGGGCTTATTCACATTTATCCTCTTATTTTTTTACCACTTTTTTTTTCCAGCCCCCGTAGGGGGCTATACCATGCAATGTTTTGATTGCATACACTCTTCAATACTATGCCATAGCATAGCATTGATCAGTGTTACCGGCGCTCTGCTACAGGCATGGAGCAGTAGTACACCAATAGGATAAGGAGGAGGCAGGTGAGGACCCTACCGTCGTTCATTAAGCTGATCGGGACATCGCGATTATGTTGCAATAGTCACAATCAGCTCCGCTTAGCTGCCGGGATAGTTTTACTTTCAGTTTAGAAGCCGTGATCAACTAAAGGGTTAATGCCGGGCATAAGCCGTGGTTTCTGGCTTCCCGTTGCAACCAGGACCCACGGGGTTTAACCCGTTGTCTGCTCATGAGAACGGTTTAAACCCTGTTAATGGGATCAGGGTGTACAGGTTAGTCCTTAAGGACTCGGGAAAAGGGGCATACCCTTACGCCCTGCGTCCTTGAGAAATTTCTACATTTGTTTGTTTACTTTTTTTTTTAACATTATTTTTATTTATTTTTTGTAAAATGGGAAAAGGAGATGATTTTTTTTATTGGAGAGGTGCTTATTCCCATTTTTAAAAAACTTTTAATTTTTAATTTGCATTTACATCCTGAGACGTTTAGGACTTACTACTGGTCGGAGGTAAGTTTTTTGATACACAGCTCCAAACCAAATTTCTGGTTACCTAATGCCATCATTAGAGGAAGCTTACAGCAAACTGTTATTGTACTGAGTTTATTGAATAAAACATATTCAGTAAGCTTCCTACAGTGGCAGCTCTAGGTAGCTAAAATATAATTTGGCTCTCACTTCAATGTGCAACTCAAAAATCAGCTACCATTTCAATTGAGTTTTTATATTAAACATTTGTTAAGAATTTTTGGTGATATTTTTTCAAATTTTCCATCTTACTATCTATATTAGATTTTAAAAAAATCCTGAAATCTTGCAGTTTTCAAACTAGGCCTAAAACTAAGCTGAGAGCACATGTTCTCTTTATGGTGATAAGAACAGGATAGTGATCTGTACAGTATTACAGTAAAGGTGACACCAGTACATAGATAAGACAATAGGAGCTCAACCTCTTTGGCACAGGTTTGCCTTCAACCTGTCCCATACAAAGAATAGGGTCTAGAGATGTTTCTGTGTCTATATCCATGGGGCCTGAAGTACATAACTAAAAAAGAAAAAAAAAAGTCTAAAAAGCAAGGGCGGAACTAATGCTCATCTGTGCTCACTCCTGTCCTATCAGACTGCAGCATGAAAACAGAGAGGAGGGGGTTACAGAGCAGCCTGCAGTGATTGGATAAAGAGACCCAACATAGCACAGCAGACTCAGGGAGGAAGTTAATATACAAAGTAATAAAGGCTTGCCTCAGACACAAGTACTCTTAGTGGGTTACGATAAGGGCGCCCAGAAGAACCTCAATTTGATAAAGTGGTCCCTAGGTGAAAAACAATAATACTATAACTCTTAGACCAATTATTCACCAATTAGGCGCAAGATACAATAAAATCATAAATTTATTTGACTATTTCATAGAACACAAAAACACAAAGTATATGCTGGGATGGGGAAAAGGATACAGGTGATATACTACACTAGGAGCCCTACCTATCTAGGAGGGAACCCCTAATAATAAGTGTGGATAGCGTATGGGAAATAAATAACAAGTAGTAAAAGGCCTCTCTTGGCTAGAGAGGCCTTTTACTACTTGTTATGTATTTCCCATACGCTATCCACACTTATTATTAGGGGTTCCCTCCTAGATAGGTAGGGCTCCTAGTGTAGTATATCACCTGTATCCTTTTCCCCATCCCAGCATATACTTTGTAGTTTTGTGTTCTATGAAATAGTCGAATAAATGTATGATTTTATTGTATCTTGCGCCTAATTGGTGAATATTTGGTCTAAGAGTTATTGCCTCAGACAGACCCTTTCTGAGCAGTGGATGTCAGAATAAGTGAGCAGAAGAACAGAGTGATTTGTGAGCCAAATACAGAAGCTAGACACATAAAAAAGACATGTAAAGCATCTGCACAATCTAGTGAGTAACAAATAGAAGCATTATATTTTTCTGTGATATAATAGGTATGCTTTAAGGTTAATTTACAAACAAGTGCAGTACAAATGCATTTTTGTCTCCGTACTATGGCCACAAGTCCAAGGTCAATGATGAGTCTACCCTAAGAGTTATAGAGATATAAAGTATGATATAAAAAATAAACTTGAATTATGCTAAATTCACCAGTAATATACATCGGACCCCGGTTCCATCGGTCACCAACATCTCCTACATACTATACAGGCAATAATGGCCTAATAATTTATAACAAGGGGAAGGAATAGAGACACTTTGTAGAATGGAGTAGAAGTTAACAAGCCGTGCACAGAACATGGCCTGTAGTAAAAAGTCAATGGCCTGCAATGCTCGTAACCACCAGCCACATTGTGCATATTGTTCCCACTGTTCTACAGGGGTCAAGCGGTCACATTAATATAAGACTTGACCCAAAATAAGGAGTCCTGTCTCCAGGATCCTGAGGCTCTCGGCTACCCAGAGTTTCATGCTCAGTTATTGCAGGCCTAGCTCTCTATAAAAGAAAATAGTTATTGTTTATTGTGTGGTTAAATGCCCCTTCAAGGCAGAGAGAATGGCGAGAAAGAAGATTTATCATAGGAATAAACTGCATATACAAAATGGATGGCCATCATTCAAAGACTGGATGGAGCAATAAGAAAAAAATGTTCATGGGAGGCAATGATTTAACATTTAAAATATACAGCCATAGGGCAAAGGGCAAGAATTCTGCTGCAATAATCATTTCTGGTTTAAATACTTTTTTAATAAATTAAATAAATATATATATATATATATATATATATATATATATATATACATACACATACACACACATACAAATTCTCTCTCTCTCTCTATATATATATATATATATATATATATATATATATATATATATATATATATATATAACATAAAATAGCATAAAAAAAGAAATAACACATACAACATGCTCTGTAAATTATTACTAAACCAAGAAGTTACACAAACAAGAGCCACATTTCTATATTGGCATGGGACCTATGAGAGAAAAATTGGCATTATGGCCAGAACGTGCCACTAGTTAAAGGGGTACTCAACTGGTGGACTGCGGTCCAGATCCAGACCGCGGCCGCAAGTCATCCTGACCGCCCGCCGGATCTCCCTTCTTTTATTTGTATAGCTGTCTCTAAGACACCAATACAAATAAATAGCCACGGCCCGGAGCAAGGGAACACTGTGCACCCTGCCCAGCCGCCCGGCGCTTCTCCTGTGATGCAGGCGGCACAATTAGCCTACTCTAGCCAGGCCTGATTAGAAGAGGCAAGAGCAGCGGAGCAGTGCGGGATCTCGGACAGGAGCCAGTGAGTAATTGTATTCCTCCACCTGTAACTCTCCAGTTATTGTATTACTACAACCCCCATCATGACCTTCTGTTTGTGCATGAGGGGAGTTGTAGTTTGCAACAGCTGGAGTCACAGTGGTAAAGTTCATGTGGGGGCACAGTGACATCATTAATTATGGGGGCACAGTGGCATCATTAATACTGGGGGCACAGTGGCATAGTTAACCCCTTAAGAACGCAGGACGTAAATGTACGTCCTGGTGAGGTGGTACTTAACGCACCAGGACGTACATTTACGTCCTAAGCATAACCGCGGGCATCGGAGCGATGCCCGTGTCATGCGCGGCTGATCCCGGCTGCTGATCGCAGCCAGGGACCCGCCGGCAATGGCCGACGCCCGCGATCTCGCGGGCGTCCGCCATTAACCCCTCAGGTGCCGGGATCAATACAGATACCGGCATCTGCGGCAGTTCGCGATTTAAATGAACGATCGGATCGCCCGCAGCGCTGCTGCGGGGATCCGATCATTCATAACGCCGCACGGAGGTCCCCTCTCCTTCCTCCGTGCGACTCCCGGCGTCTCCTGCTCTGGTCTGTGATCGAGCAGACCAGAGCAGAAGATGACCGATAATACTGATCTGTTCTATGTCCTATACATAGAACAGATCAGTATTAGCAATCATGGTATTGCTATGAATAGTCCCCTATGGGGACTATTCAAGTGTAAAAAAAATGTAAAAAAATGTAAAAGTAAAAGAAAAAAAAAGTGAAAAATCCCCTCCCCCAATAAAAAAGTAAAACGTCCGTTTTTTCCTATTTTACCCTCAAAAAGCATAAAAAACATTTTTTTATAGACATATTTGGTATCGCCGCGTGCGTAAATGTCCGAACTATTAAAATAAAATGTTAATGATCCCGTACGGTGAACGGAGTGAACGAAAAAAAAAAAAAGTCAAAAATTCCTACTTTTTTAATACATTTTATTTTAAAAAAAATTATAAAAAATGTATTAAAAGTTTTTTATATGCAAATGTGGTATCAAAAAAAAGTACAGATCATGGCGCAAAAAATGATCCCCCATACCGCCACTTATACGGAAAAATAAAAAAGTTAGAGGTCATCAAAATAAAGGGATTATAAACGTATTAATTTGGTTAAAAAGTTTGTGATTTTTTTTTAAGCGCAACAATAATATAAAAATATATAATAATGGGTATCATTTTAATCGTATTGACCCTCAGAATAAAGAACACATGTCATTTTTACCATAAATTGTACGGCGTGAAAACAAAACCTTCCAAAATTAGCAAAATTGCGTTTTTCGTTTAAATTTCCCCACAAAAATAGTGTTTTTTGGTTGCGCCATACATTTTATGATATAATGAGTGATGTCATTACAAAGGACAACTGGTCGCGCAAAAAACAAGCCCTCATACTAGTCTGTGGATGAAAATATAAAAGAGTTATGATTTTTAGAAGGCGAGGAGGAAAAAATGAAAACGTAAAAATTAAATTGTCTGAGTCCTTAAGGCCAAAATGGGCTGAGTCCTTAAGGGGTTAATTCTGGGGGCACCTCTGCATCATTAATTGTAGGGGCACAGTGGCATCATTAATTCTGGGGGCACAGTGGCATCATTAATTCTGGGGGCACAGCAGCATCATTCATTCTGGGGGGCACAGCGGCATCATTCATTCTTGGGGCACAGTGCCATCATTAATTCTGGGGGAACAGCTGCATCATTAATTCTGGGAGCATAGTGTTAATTCTCGGGGAACAGCTGCATCATTAATTCTGGGGGGGGAACAGCAGCATCATTAGCTCTAGGGGCACAACGGCATCATTAATTCTTTAGGGCACAGAGGTACAATTAGTCGGTACAGGGCACAGTGTTTGTCGAAAATGTATTTAGGGGCATAGCGTGTGGCAGTAATATTGCTGGGGAATAGCATGTGGCAGTAATAAACCAGAGGCCCAGTGAGTGACATTATTATATTCAGGGAGTACAGTGTGTTGCAGAATTATTTTGAGGGGCACAGTGGGTGGCAGTAATATACCAGGGGTGCCGTGTGGGGCAGTTTTATATTCAGGGGCACAGTGTGTGGTAGCATTATATTCAGGGGCACAGTGTGTAGCAGTATTATATTTAGGGGTACTGTGTGTGGCAGTATTATATTTAGGGTGTGCAGTGTGTGGCAGAATTATATTCAATGGGTACAGTGTGTGGCAGCATTATATTCAGATGGTACAGTGTGTGGCAGTATTATATTCAGCGGCACAGTGTGTGGCAGAATTATATTCAGGGTGTACAGTGCATGGCAGAATATTTAGGGGGAACAGTGTGTGGCAGAATTATATTCAAAGGGTACAGTGTGTGGCAGTATTAGATTCAGATGGTACAGTGTGTGGCAGCATTATATTCAGGGGTACAGTGTGGGGCAGTTTTATATTCAGGGGCACAGTGTGTGGTAGCATTATATTCAGGGGCACAGTGTGTAGCAGTATTATATTTAGTGTGTGCAGTGTGTGGCAGAATTATATTCAAGGGGAACAGTGTGTGGCAGTATTATATTCAGATGGTACAGTGTGTGGCAGTATTATATTCAGATGGTACAGTGGATGGCAGTATTATATTCAGGGGCACAGTGTGTTGCATTATTATATTCAGATGGTACAGTGTGTGGCAGTATTCAGGTCATACATCCACCACATTTAAGTTGTTAATTTGCTATTTCCTTCATGGCACTGAGGCCGCTAGGTGTGAACCAGGCTCGGACCATAACTGGATGGCGGACCTGGATAAGCGGACCCTCACTAAAAATGAGTTGAGTACCCCTGCTCTAGCTGTTGCAAAACTACAACTCCCAGCATGCCTGGACAGCCTTCGGCCAGGACAGCCTTTCATTTTGGCCACCAGGCCTAAAACTAAGCTGACACTTCCTGATCTGTCTGATGATAGGGAGGAGGCTGCAGGAAAGTGATCTGTAAAGCATTACAGCGAAAGGTGACACCAGTAGATAGATAAGACAGAATGTTTACAATAGCTGAAGCTCAGAGCTCAGCCTCCCTCTCCCTGTGGGCTGACCTCTGTAAAAGACCACAGAGACAGCCTTCTCATTCACGTGAATGGGTCTGGTTTTGTCTACTTTTGTCTATGTCATGGGGCTTGCTGTAATGCAATTCTCTAAATGCTGATAAAAACAGCTCAGGCAAGATGGCTGCCCTATAATAATGTACAGAGAATAAAATTAATAGAAATTACATTCATATGATAGAAACCAATTCTAAAATTTAAAAAATTCAGTATTTAGCTCTAATCAGTATTTTATTTTTTTGTTTAAAACTAGGCAATAAATTACCTCGAAAGGGGTAGTGAAAAACACATCCCCTATACATAGATAAGTGGGGGGTCTGACCGCTGCCTTAGTATGAAACTGGCCATACATCCGTTTAACACTAGCATGAAACTGGCCTAAACAGGCTTTAGAGGGGGTACTCCTGATTTTAAAAACATCCCCTATGCTGTGGGGGTTCCAACCTTTGTGACACCCCTGTCCCCCATTCACCCCAGTTTTCCTCGTGCACAGAGGAAGGATCAACACACCCCAATCATGCATTCTATGGGTGAGCCGGATCTCCGATTCTCGCATAGAGATACATGGAAGGGGTGGATCGCCCCCGGTGCCATGCACAAGGAGAGCCGGGAAGCCATGCAGGAGATCTCAAAGGGGTCCTAGCAGTCAGACCATCCGCAATCAAACACTTATCTCCTAACCTGCAGATAGGGGATATGTTTTTCAAAACTAGAGTCCCCCTTTAAAATCTATTTAGGGCACTGCTGCCTGTGATTATGATGACGTGACCAGACTGTTTTCAATGCAGGTTCTCGAACCTGTAGTGAGGCCGTAGGGATGCTAGTGTGAATGTGGGGAAAATTATATTTTAAGTGTGATATCTATGTTTTACTATGTTTCCTTATATGCTCCCACGACACTCCCATAACACCCTTATTTTTTACTTTTATAAAATAGAAGGAATCAAAACCAAATAGTTTGGCACTCTTATCAGAAGTAGATTGTCACATCATGAGCCTCCAGTGAACCTGAGCCAACCCAATAATGTCTTTGTATGTGTGTAAAATACAGTGCCAGCCTACAATAGGTGTGACTCTTTGGCTGAATTTTCAGGCTGTAAGATTTTAACCCATTTGTATCAATACATCTGTAATAAACCTGTCTTCCAATCATCACTGACTGACCAGTCTGACTGACCACAGGGTGAAGATATTACAACCGTGAAACTGGCCCTACCAACTTTATTGTTATTCATTCCTAACAGAAACATTTGAGAGGAGTGAGGGAGTAAGCAACCCCCTTGACGTCTCCCTACTAGGTAGAGTCCGGAGATCACCATACACAGTAGAAGGTTCTACGAATAAAGCCCATTTACCGTATATACTCGAGTATAAGCCGAATTTGTCAGCATGATTTTTCGTGCTGAAAACGCCCCCCTCGTCTAATACTCGAGTGAACTCTCCGCCTGTCAATCCCTTCTCAGTGGTCTTCAACCTGCGGACCTCCAGATGTTGAAAAACTACAACTCCCAGCATGCTGGGAGTTGTAGTTTTCAAACATCTGGAGGTCCGCAGGTCGAAGACCACTGCGGCCTTCGTAATCATCCAGACCCCGCTTTAGTTTTCTACTCACCTCCCCTCGGTGGGAAGGAAGGGTGCGCTGGTCTGGGAAATCTATGCTGCAGGGACCGTCCGGTGGGGAGGGTTAGTCGTTCCGGGCTGTCCATTTTCACCGGGAGGCCCTCTTCTCCGCTCGGGGCCAGCCCCAGACTTGTGACGTTGCCTTGACGACGACGCACAGGGATGTCCGTGCTCAGCAGAAGAGGGCCTCCCGGTGAAGATGGACAGCCCGGAACGACTAGCCCTCCCCACCGGATGGTCACTGCATGCTGGGAGTTGTAGTTTTGCAACATCTGGAGGTCCGAAGGTTGAAGACCACTGATGAAGGGATTGACAGGCGGTGATGACGAAGAGGGGGGGAATGATGACGGGGGTCTGGATGATGACAGGGTGATGATGACTGGGGGTGAAAATGACAGGGTGATAATGACGGGGGTCTGGATGATGACGGGGGTCTGGATGATGACGGGGGGGGGGGGGGATGATGTATTTTCCACCCTAGGCTTATAGTCGAGTCACTAACTTTTCCTGGGTTTTTGAGGGTGTAATTAGGGGGCCTCGGCTTATATTCGGGTCAGCTTATACTTGAGTATATCCGGCAGCTTACAATCTCAAGTGTATGGCCACCTTAACTATATAAGTATCATTTAGAGGCCAAAAGGGATACCAAACAAAATTCATGTAATAAATAAAATAAAATGGTAATGGGATTAAGGCTTCAAATAAGGAAAACTGCATAAAAAAAACATCAAAATAAATATATATAGTTTTATTAAATCTATTGTAAGATATGGGAAAAGAATGTTAACAGAAAGGAGTAAAGGGTCTTAAGGGCTATTATGTTTTAGTAGAATCTGCAATTGTTTTCCGATTGGTGAGGGGAGGGTCTACACAGCGGGTAGAACTGGTTAAGCTTGCACCCCCTACACTGTTTCTTACTGCATAGTGGTGCTCAGGTCACTTTCTGTGCAGATAGCTCATTCCAATGAATGTGAGATACAACACTGTCTGTGAAACAATTGTGAAAAACAACTATAGAAAAATATCCAAACAAATCAAATTCTTAAGTAAATAACTAAAATGAATAGAATGCAGTATTATTATGCGTACACAAAATTCTCCCTTGGTGGCTATTTTCTTTTTCAGGCAGTGCGGTTAATCTGCATATCGACTGCTGTAGACTCCGGGCTCTGGAATAAGACATTGTTTTACTGTAATGAGGTCATTGTGTCACCTAATAATCACTAGTGACACTTAAGGCTTGGCGTGAGGGACAATGCATAGCAAGTACAGCATTAAAAGTCAAAAAATGAGCATTCACGAACAAGAGCAAAGGGGCAGAACGTAATGAGAGAGCGAGCGGAAATCAGAGATGTGTTTTAATTCAAGTGGCTATAGAGTAGGCCTGGGGGGGGGGGGGAGAGAAGGTGCTTGGCCTATAGAGAATATAGAGCAGAGTGATGTAATGTGATTGAGAGACACTAACTGCAACCGGTTCACAGAATGATAAGCCTGGAATCCATACGTTATGTGATAAGACACAGGTAGAGGACATGGCATATAAACAATATACGCTCAAGTTCGAAAAAGAAAAGGTCTTATAAATAGTGAATATATGGATAAGTGACTTAAATGGCATTGCACTGCAGCCAAAACATGTTTTTTCTTAGGGATCAATTGATCCCTAAATCCCCACTTAGGGATCAATCACTTATGCCCTGCTACTTATAGACCAAGGGCGCGCGGCGGGGACTGGACCAGAATGCCTGCTGAAATCATTCAGCAGGCATCCCGTGACAATGCCTGGGGGGGTTCGTGAGGGGGTCCTGAATTTACAACAGCATCCCTCTGTTCACATCCATCCCTTGCCACCAGATCCACGTCCGCTTGTGGTATCGTGCGGAAGAACCAGAGAGGCCTCCCTCTAAATTTACTCCAGATACCTATGCCCAAAGGTGAGTCCCGTGCCCTTACCCATGAAAACCTGTTGCTGGTCAGGTATAAGGATAAGAGGGATGTCCTTATGCTCACCACAATTCATGGTAATGGCAGCTCACTTGTCCCTGTGCGAGGTACCACAACAATGGTCCTTAAGCCCGATTGCATTCTGGACTACAATCAGTATATGGGGGGAGTTGATCTCTCTGATAAAGTCCTCAAGCCATACATGGCCATGCGGAAAACACGGGTATGGTACAAAAAAGTTGCGGTCTACTTTGTACAGGTTGCCATTCACAACTCTTTTGTTCTGTCCCAGTACGCTGTCAACACAGGGACATACCTCCAGTTCCAAGAAGAAGTCCTAAGGGCCCTGATCTTTGGTGACCAGGAAAGAGCAGGCCAGAGTTCCCAAAGAATTGGAGTTATAGGTGCCAGGATCGTCCCAGGCCAGCACTTTCCAGGTGAGGTCCCTAACGCTGGAAAGAAGGGACGGCCACAGAAAAATGCAGTGTGTGTCACAAGAGGGGGATACGGAAGGACACCACCACCAGTGTGACACTTGCCCTGATCATCCGGGCCTCTGCATTAAAAACTGTTTCAGGGAGTATCACACTTCCATGCAGTACTAAATTTTCCTTTTTCATTTTAATTTCCCATAATTTGACCCCAATGTAAATTCCAATTTTTTTACCCCATAGACCACTAAATTGCCCAAAAAAAATCTTATTAAAAAAAAAAAAAAAAAATGGGGGTATTTTTTTTTCTCCAAAAATGGGTCATGGGTTACTGAGATACTATCATCGGGGACTTTTTTACACTGCCTCAAATGCGCAGCGCTCTCTCTCCACCTGAGACAGCAGGTTAGGGACGGCCACACACACATCACATTCCCAGAATGATGATTCAGAGCATAAGGTTTGGGGTGGGCATCATTTTTTGTTTTGGCTATGCTCTGGATCATCAATCTGGGACCATAACCTGTTTAATCATTTTACATCCCACTGTACCCCACTTTAGTAACTTTGTGTACTCCATGTAACATTCCTTGAAGGGGTCCCGCTGTTCTGGCTCCATAGGTAGCTCTGTAAATGCTCAAGGCACCTGACTGTGCTCCTGCTCTTCCGAGACCCGGTGTGTACCCGTAGAGCTGTTTACATCCAGATATGAGTTATGTCCTTACTCCAAAGAAATGTATTTACAAATTTATGATGACATTTTCTCCTATTACCTCTTGAGAAAATTAAAAATGTGTGGTAGCCCCAGCATTTAGTGTAAAAAATCTAATTTTTCCTTTTCACATCCCACTTTAACCCCTTAAGGACGCAGGGTTTTTCAGTTTTTGCACTTAAGTTTTTTCCTCCTTAATTTTAAAAATCATAACCCTTTCAATTCTGCACCTAAAAATCCATATGATGGGTTATTTTTTGCGCCACCAATTCTACTTTGTAATGACATCAGTCATTTTACCCATAAATCTACGACGAATCGGAATAAAATCATTGTGCGACAAAATTAAAGAAAAACACCATTTTGTAAGTTTGGGGGGCTTCCGTTTCTACGCAGTACATTTTTCTGTAAAAATTACACCTAATCTTTATTCTGTAGGTCCATACAATTAAAAAGATACCCTACTTATACAGGTTTGACTTAGTCTTACTTCTAGAAAAAATCATAACTACATGCAAGAAAATGTATACGTTTAAAATGGTCATCTTCTGATCCCTAACACTTTTTTATTTTTACGTGTACGGGGTGGCTAATTTTTTGTGCCATGATGTTAAGTATTTAGCGGTACCATTTTAGTATAGATCGGACTTTTTGATCGCTTTTTATTTTTTTCATGATCTAAAAAGTGACCAAAATCATGCTATTTTGGACTTTGGAATTTTTTTGTGGGTGCGCCATTGACCATGCAGTTTAATTAATAACATAATTTTATAGTTCGGACATTTACACACGCGGTGATACCACATATGTTTATTTTTATTATGGTTACATATTTTTTATATGGAATTTGGGAAAAGGGGGGTGATTGAAACTTTTTATAAGGAAAGGGTTAATGTGTGTGTTTTTAAACTTTTTTTTACTTTTTATTTTTACACTTTTAGTCCCCTTATGGGACTTTTAGGAGGAATCATTAGATTCCTCAAACAGTTCAATGTGGTTTCATAAAACCACACTGATCTGTGTGCTCTGCGCTCGGACTGATAAAGCCTGGCCCTGCCAGGCTTTATCATTCAGAGCGCAGGAGCCACCACAGCAGGAGAGGTAAGCCCTCCGGCTACCTCAGCAGTGGATCTTCCCTGCGGGAGGGGGGCGATCCAACCCACTGGACCACCAGGGAGTATTCAAATGTCCCTTTAGATGCCGCTGTCAACTTTGACAGCGGCGATCTAAAGGGTAAATAGCCGGCCGCGGCAATCTCCGCATGTTGACTATTAACGCCGGCCCTCAGCTATAGGAATCAGCTGGGGGCGGTGCGGTATGATGCGGGCTCGAGTCGGGAGCCCGCGTCATACACCGCTTGCAGTTTAAGGATGAGCCGGCTCGTCCTTCTTCAGCAACCGGTTAATGAACGTTTATCAAACACCTGTGGGGTGTTAAGGCTCACTGTACTGATTGTTACGTTCCATGAGGGGTGTTGTTTCCAAATTAGTATGCCATGTGTTTTGTTTTTTGCTGTTCAAGCACCATAGGGGCTTCCCAAATGTGACATGCCCCCCAAAAACCATATCAGCAAAATTTGTTTACCAAAAGCCAAATGTGGCTCCTCCTCTTCTGAGCATTGTAGTGCGCCCGCGGTGCATTTGATGTCCACACTATTTCCATTCAGAAGAGATGGGGTTACACAATTTGGGGGGCATTCAAACACCTGTGGGGTGTTAAGGCTCACTGTAGCCCTTGTTACGTTCCTTGAGGGGTGTAGTTTCCAAAATAGTATGCCATGTGTATTTTTTTTTTTTTTTGCTGTTCTGGCAACATAGGGGCTTCCTAAATGTGACATGCCCCCCCCCCCCAAAAAAAAAAACCATTTCAGAAAAACTCAGCTCTCCAAAATCCCATTGTCGCTCCTTCCCTTCTTAGCCCTCTACTGTGCCCACAAAATACTTTATATACACATATGAGGTAGTTTCTTACTCGAAAGAAATTGGGTTACACATTTTGGGGGGGATTACTTCTCCTTTCATCCCTTGTAAAAATTCAAAAACTGGGTCTACAAGAACATGCAAGTGTAAAAAATGAAGATTTAGAATTTTCTCCTTCACTTTGCTGCTATTCCTGTGAAACACCTAAAGGGTTAACACACTTACTGAATGTCATTTTAAATACTTTGAGGGGTGCAGTTTTATTATGGGGTCATTTATGGGGTATTTCTAATATGAAGGCCCTTCAAATCCACTTCAAATCTAAACTGGTCCCTGAAAAATTCAGATTTTGAAAATGTGGTGAAAAATTGGAAAATTGCTGCTGAACTTTAAAGCCCTCTGATGTCTTGCAAAAGTAAAAACATGTCAACTTTTATGTTTATTTTCCTTACAAGCAGAGAGCTTCAAAGTTAGAAAAATGAAAAATTTTTCATGAAATTTTGGAATTTTTCTCCAAGAAATGATGCAAGTATCGGCAAAAATTTAAAGTAGAATATGTCACAAAAAAACTAGCTCGGAATCAAATTCATAAGTAAAAGCATCCCAGAGTTATTAATGCATAAGTGACAGTGGTCAGATGTACAAAAAAAAATGCTCTGGTCCTTAAGGTGAAAATGGACTTGGTCCTTAAGGGGTTAAACCAACACGGTACCGAATTAGAAGAATATCTAGATAACTAGATATTTTCTCCATCCAGTTAAACTGCCAAACCTGTCTTTTTAAAATTTGCATTTGAACCTTTTAAGCAAGTGTTTCTCAAGCGCGGTCCTTAAGGACCCCCTACAGGTCATGTTTTCAGGATTTCCTTTGTCTTTCACAGGTGATATAACTGGTGAGGCTGGGTTCACACTACGTTTTCTCCCATACGGGAGCACATACGGCAGGGGGGAGCTAAAATCTCGCGCTCCCGTATGTCACCGTATGCGCTCCCGTATGTCATTCATTTCAATGAGCCGGCCGGAGTGAAACGTTCGGTCCGGTCGGCTCATTTTTGCGCCGTATGCGCTTTTACAACCGGACCTAAAACTGTGGTCAACCACGGTTTTAGGTCCGGTTGTAAAAGCGCATACGGCGCAAAAATGAGCCGACCGGACCGAACGTTTCACTCCGGCCGGCTCATTGAAATGAATGACATACGGGAGCGCATACGGTGACATACGGGAGCGCGAGATTTTAGCTCCCCCCTGCCGTATGCGCTCCCGTATGGGAGAAAACGTAGTGTGAACCCAGCCTGATGCCGGATTCACTGTCCATAATTATATCAACTGTGAAAGACTAAGGAAATCCAGAAAACATGACCTGTTGGGGGAACTTGAGGCCCGCGCTTGAGAAACACTGTTTTAAGCAGACCTGTCAGCCTGAAAAACAGGGAAGTACATAAGCACATGGCTAGATAGGGCGGCTGGTCACCAGGATACCAGGAATACCTTTTATCACGATAGTCATGCAAATGAAGATATGTGCCCAGTGGGTGTTTCCCAGCATGGCAAGTGCCCACAGTTAGCCAGCCACGCTCTTTTTTTCTTATTCCCCCAGTCCGCTTGCATCTACCTACTCTAATTTACAGCCACTAGATAAAGAGAACATGGGCTGGACTTACGCGGGTATGTGCCATGCTGAGAAATGGTCCCTGAGCACTTGCGCCTAATTTGCATACCAATAAAAACAAAAGGCTCAAACGATAAGAAATTGTAAACCTTTGTGTCTTCTATGTGTAATGTACATTTTCCCTTTTTTGTTATTGCATTTCCCCTGTCCCTTATTTTGTGTTTGTATCCCCTATCCTATTCCCTTGTTGTTATAATAATAATAAACATTATGAATGAGAAAAATAAAAAGGCTCACATCTCACTGACAGAGATCTAATGAGATAAAAAAAATATGCCCAGAATCAAGAGGATTCTATCTAACAATAAGCTGATTTATATCTCTGCTTTTCTGCTGCCAGGTCGGCTTCAACTACTTAGTCACTCATGCTATACATGTACGGCATGTGCACGCTCAGAAACAAGCAGTGACTGACATTCACCACTAGTGACTGACATCACACTGATGCTGGTTATTTATCCCCTTTAAATGCTATGATCAACAGCTATTATGGCATTGATATGGCCAAATGTTTTGCAGCATGGGTTTAGGGAGTCTGATTGACCTCTGCAATGCAATCGCAGGAGGAAGATCAGTTAAAATTGCAGGTGGAGGCCTTAAAGGGGTTCTCTGGTGATACATTATTTTAAATCAACTGGTGCCAGAAAGTTAGAGAGATTTGTAAATTACTTCTATTTAAAAATTGTAATCCTTCCAGTACTTATCAGCTGCTGTATGATCCACAAGAAGTTGTATTTCTTTCTGGAGTTCTTTCCAGTCTGACCACAGTGCTCTCTGCTGACACCTCTGTCCGTATCAGGAACTATCCAGAGCAGGAGAGGTTTGCTATGGGAAGTTGTTTGTACTCTGGACAGTTCATGACATGGACAGAGGTGTCAGCAGAGAGCACTGTGGTCAGACAGAAAAGAACAACTCAACTTCCTCTGGAGCATACTGCAGCTGATAAGTACTGGAAGGATTAGGATTTTTTTATAGAAATAATTTACAAATCTGTATAACCTTCTGGAACCAGTTAATTTGAAAAAATAAAAAAAAAATGTTTTCCACCTTTAAGTGCTTGGCCATATTGGCTCTGCTTGTACAGCCTGTATCAGTGTCAATATAATTGATCAATGCAATAGCATAGCATTGATTAGTATTTAGCACAATCATTCCTTTCCAAGTCCCCTATGAGGACAAAAAATAAAATAAAAAAAATGCTACTATAACTCGCCCCCTTTTCACATGTTTAAAATAAAAAAATTGTAAAAAGAAATAAAATAAACACACACATATCTGGTACAGCTGAAGTATTAAAAAATAATGTTCATGATCCCGCACAGTAAACAGCGTAATAAGGGGGAAAAAACAACTCACAAAAAAACTCTCAAACACCAGAATTTCCTACACTACTTCTAATTCTACAGAGAATCCTGAAAAGTTACCAGAAAGTTTAGGCAAACTTTAACATCTTTGTTTTCTATTACAGTGGCCTGCTGTCTAAAAAGTGCAGTAACGCAATATTATATATATAACACTTAGTTGTGATAGCGTTCAATTATCCAGCTTATAGAATATAAAGGAAAAATAGCCTATTCTCTCTTCTAAGGGGTGCCCAGGGATTATGCGAGGGCCAGCACTGTATTAAAGTTACACACAACCCAATCTAAATAATAGGAACGCTCGAAATCGTGCCTGAAAAGCAATTACAATGGGAAATCTTTGCTCCTATTCTCCAGGCCAGAAATACAGCTGCTGGAATGGGCTTCAATGGGGTATTTAATTGTTGCCTAAGTGTCTTTCGGAGACACACGACTCCCTTTCCTTTGCTTAAAGAATCCGACTAATTAGCAGCAAAGCGGAGAAAAGCGTGCAAAATCAATACAGGAAAAATTAAAGTTACAAATCTAAGTGAAGCTTGCCGTGATCCCTGGTGAGAATCTGTTCCTGAGGTAAAGTTTATCTAGTGTCATAATTTTATTGAAATCCTATATCTTGCTATTGACTTTTATGGTTTGAAGCGAGATATGAGGGTTATCATTATTGGAAGCTCAATGCTGCTCTGAGGGACAAGAAGAGGGCCGCTCTCTACCCGGTCCTCTAAACAAGCTGTAATTGCCTGCTTTATTGATCAATAAATCTCCAAAGTGACTCCATTCACAGGCATTGTGCTTCATTCAGCCCACTGCTCCGTATTCAAGGGAGGTGGTAGAGGTGGGGGCTTTAAAGGGGTACTCCGGCCCTAATACATCTTATCCCCTATCCAAAGTATAGGGGATAAGATGTCTGATCGCTGGGGGCCCACCACTGGGGACCCCGCAATCTGTCACTCAGCACCCACCTTTACGAGCTCTCCGCAGCGCTGGAGGTTTCGGGTGTGCAGCGTGGCGACTACAGGGCCGGATTATAGTGATGTCACGCCCCGCCCCCTCAATGCAAGTCTATGGGAGGGGGTGTGACGTCCGACGGAGGTTGCAAAGTGCTGAATGACAGATTGTAGGGGTCCCCAGGCGATCAGACATCTTATCCCCTAAGATAAGTCTGTATGGCAGCAAGACCGTGCAATCTGCTTCTTGTAATGGATTTTTGGTTTATTTCAAATGGGAGGAAAAACATATTTTATGTAAATGCAGAGAAAAGTTGCCGTTCTGATTCATATGCACCTAAACACATAGCAGACAGTTCTCAGGTATTGCCTCTAAAGTCATATTCACACGTCTGGATGTTGGTCAATATTTTGCGTCCGCATCTGTAAACCGAAACCAGGTGTGGATTACATGTTACATATATAGTTCATAGGGTAAAAAAAAAAAGACAAGAGTCCATCGAGTTCAACCTATAACCCTACTTTATTAATCCCATAGAAGGCAAACATCCTCTATGAGGCTGATGGCAATTGTCCCATAACAGGTAAAAAAAAGTCCTTCCCATCTCCAGAAAAAATCCCTTGATCAGAGCCCTGTCTCCAGAAAACTAGTATCCATAACATCTAATACTGTATTTTCACAGAAAAACTTCCCGCCCCTTATTGAGATCACCATGATCACTTCCATGTCATAGAGTTCTATAGTCTCACTGCTCTTACAGTAAAGAATCCCTGTCTGAAATAATAGAAAAAAGAAAAAAAAAAGAATAATGGAGAAATTCATACATTCTCCTAGTTTCAGAGCCACTCCTCACAATCCTTACAATACTGATCAAAATGTGGTAGTATGAACTAGGCCTAAAGCTTGGCCAAAGATACGGAATGGATATCTGCTGCTTTGTGTGATGTCTTTACATGTACGCCGCTACCAGCAAACACACTGCCATGTGCGAGTTGCAGTATATTCGCACATCGTGGGAGCTCTCTGCCTAGCTCAGAGCAGGGAGAGCGGCCGCTATGTGCGAGTACGCCGCGCAGATTGCTGCAGTGTGTCTGCTCGTAGTGGTGTATTGAAGCTACCAGCAGGCACATGTAAAGCCAGCATAGAGCGGGGCCTTCACCAGCGGATATGCAGCTAAATACGCTGCGAAAATCCGCGCGTGTGAACGTACCCTTAAAGTGAATGGAGCCAAGTTGGAACAATACAAACAACTTGAGGACTGAGGTGGTGCCATTTTTGGAAGACATTATCTCTGTTTTCCTATCCCTGGATTACCTTTTCAAACTACTACCTAATGTTTACCTCCTTAGCTGCATTGCCCTTTGGAAATCTAAGGTAGTCTTAAATCAATGTCATGTCTTAAAATGTGTTCAGAAAGTTGCAGTTCTGTCCTCTATGCTTTACACTGCAGCTTAGGTGTGTACAGAAGTGCACCAATCTAAACCAAGCAATTAACACCAGGGGCGAAAAGTCTGGCTGCCCATATACAGATCAAAATGAAACCTAATAAGGGAACAGACTAGCAATCCACTGTAAAACGCCTACAGATGAACATAAGTGGCTGTCAGATAATATTGCTGCCACTTATCTCAGTGATAAAAAGGATAGACTAAGTATTTAACCTAATCATAGTAACTTTTACCCAAAGATATTGAGTGGGGGGGGGGGGTCTAGAGGGTGTTCCTTCACTTTAGGTGACCATAAACTTTCAATATCTATCGTTTGACACCTATTCTGCTGAGCTGAGCATGTATGTGTTTTTATAACGGGAAGGGTGTAAGCAGCTGCCAGAAATCTCTAGTGGCTGCTTATCACCAGGGAAAAGAAATTTAACAACCCCAATCCTTCTTTTCCAATATCTGCCATCAGAGAAGAATTAGATATAACTTAGTTCAACCAAAATCGGCAGGTTTAAGTAATTTTTCCAATGTGTATTTGGTGGGGGGGGGGGGGGGGGGAATACACATTAGAAAAGTAGCTTGAACCTGCCCATTTTGGTTGGACTACGTTATATATATGGGTGTGCCCAAATTCTTCTCTGATGGCAGATATTGGAAAAGAAGGATTGGGACCAACAACAAAAAAAATGTGTTTTTTTTATTAAAATTATTTTTTAACCTCCCAACCCTACAGAGATATTTTATAATAAGGAAAATCACTTATGACCAGATGGGCCCCATCAAACAGCTTCTCTTATCGCAGATTCCTGGACACTTGGATCAGTACTCAACTCATTTTTTGGGAGGACTGCCTGAAGCCCCCTGTTCTAGACATCTCCCCTCCCAGTCCTCAGCATTGACAAGCAGAAGAAATGACTAATCAATGCCGGCAGTCAGTTTTAATGAATTCTCCGCAGTGCTTGAAATATCAACTTTTTCTCTCAGACTGGGAAAGCTCTGATAATTAATAAAAGGGAAAAATAGACGTATAAGACAGTATGGGGGGAATGCGGAGAGTGTTTGCAACCAGATGTGACTTTTATATCAATCAACCATTATTCTCTATTCTGTGGTTTCTCCACTCAAAGTTACTTCAAAAAAAGCACAATAAAAAGACCCAAAATTAAAATATAAAAATGAAAAGGATCGCTTCTGTGTGCACAACATAATCTACACTTCTGAACACAATACGCTTCTGAGGAAATGCTTTTCTTTTATTGAAACCTATTGATCTAATCTCAGAGAGAGACGTGATAAATGGTGGGAAGGATGTAGAACAATTAGACTATGAGTACTCAAATCTAAGAACATTTAGATAGCTATACATAGACCATACAGAGGGTCAAACATCTACTTCCCTTACATGTATGCACATAAGGTGTCCTCCAAAAGAAGAAAATGGAAGCCAAGTCAACAACTAGCCCTTTTATTAATATTCCTCAGACCATTCTTGAGCAATGTTTGCAGTGTGGTCATGACATTATCCTACTGGAAGAGGACACTGCCGATGCTGCAGATGTCCTTTAACAATGTGCTCTACAGTAGCTCTTCTGGACAGACACCTAGTCCCTGCATCGAGCCTGTACAATAGCAAGAGGTTTGCCAATGAATCATTCAGATGTTCATTGGCAAACTTTGGATGGGCCTGTACATGTGCTTTCTGAAGGATTTCAGTCCTTCACAGCGTTGTGTGTTGCAAATTGTTTTCTTGGTGACAATGGTCCCAGCTGCCTTGAGATCATTGACAATATCCTCACGTGTAGTTCTGGGCTGATTTCTTAAGAACATTAAAACTCTATGAGGTGAGATCTTACATGAAGGGACCAAGGGATATTGACTGTTATTTTTTTTTTCCTTCCATTTGTGTAAACTTCTCCCCAAGCTACTTGGCGATGACTTTGTAGCCCTTTCCAGCCTTGTGTAGATCTACAATCTTGTCCCTGATATCCTTGCACAGCTCTTTGGACTTGGCCATGTCGGAGAGTTTGGAATCTGATTGATTTCTTCAGTGGACAGGAGTCTTTTATGCAGGTAACAAGCTGAAATTAGGAGTATTTTTCCTTTTAAGAGTGCTCTTAATCTCTGCTTATTACCTGAATAAAAGAACATAGGAGCCAGAAATAGTACAGATTCATAGGGGATCAAATTATTTAAATGCAAATCAATTCATAATTTATTTGAAATGTGTTTTCTAGATTTTGTTGTAATTCTTTCTTTCACTGTTCAAATAAGCCAACCATTAAACTTATAGACTAATCATTTTTTTTTGTCGGTGGGCAAACAAACTAAATCAGTACTTTTTTCAAATAAGTAAAAAAAAAAAAAAATGTTCAAATACCTTTTTTCTTCACTGTATAGCGAAGAAAATACCAACGTATATAGCCCATATAAGACTACAATGCCAATCCCATATAATTTCCAGCTTCCCACTACTACTCCCACAACATCCTCAGAAATAAGTAAACATTACAGGGTGGTTTTAGTTTACACCAAGCATATAATTCTTAGAAAACAGGGGCTCTGAGCAATTGTCTGGATTGACAACCTCTAAATCCAGCCTTGAAGTCTGCAGATAAATTTTTCGTATTTTTTAGCACTAACATTCAGCAAACAATCTCCACATTAACATGGACTCTTCCGTCTTGATATAATAGTATATCCAGCCCGTCAACCATCCTCCATACAGCTGTCCAGAGCATGCCACTAACTTTATAGTCTCTCCAAGAAGAAAAGCTTTCTCCATTCAATCATGCTGCTTGGTTAACTCTGCTAAAACAAGCACCCTCGCATATAATACATATTTATTAGTATTTATCGAAGCGTTCTGCTCCAATAATAATTGCTTCATTATGGACAGCGGCAGAAATCTTTCTGATGAAGAGCCGTCTGCTCTGGAATGCACAAGCAGCCCACTATCCCATCTCTAATCTATGGAAGCTCAAGGCTGGATGATTCTAGCCTTTCAAGCCGCCCAGAAAGACTCCCCTTGAAATTAAATATCATATTAAGAAACATATATAATTATTTAAAATAAATTACATCTTCTATAGACAAAAGAACACATTGGGATGCATCTGAGAGGCAGCAATACACCAACTGAATTGAAGAGAGTTTATTACTATCATGGACCACTACAGTCAATTAAAACAAATCTCAAGGGTTTATACCAAGGGAGGGATATACTGAAAGTAATTCTCAATCCACAGGATAACTAATCAGTAAGGACCCCAACTAATCACAAGAACTGGGGTCTTGACCTCAACTGAATGGAGAGCAGTACAAATATTCAGCCACTACTCTATCCACTGTCTATGAGACTGTTGCGCATAGCCAAGGTCAGCACTTGGCAATGTGCAGAAGTCCCATAAAAAAATTGTGGCCATGCATGAGTGCTGCCCCTTTTTTGTGGGGACAATTGACATCAATTCTTTAATCACTGGGTGTCTCAGTGGGACCTCCAACAACCAGCTGTTTTTCTTATTCCATATACAGATGATAACCCCTGGAAATGTGTGTTATATGTAGTAGAGCTAGTGATGTTGTCTGTTGAGCGGTTGTACTCTCCCCATTAGATCTATGCTGTGTCCTTTGGGCCAAACAGATGTCTCCTTCGTTTTACACTAAATGGATTTGTTGGTGACAGAGGCTTTTTTAAAAATTGAAAGGTGAGAAAGATGCCAAAGTTACTAAGTTTTATATATTCACATGTACTACTGATTTGTGAAAATAATGGCCCTGATTTACTATTGTAAACCCGACATGTTTTGTCGGGTTGGGCGACAGATTCTGTCTCATGGCACCAGAAATTAAAAAAAAACTCAGACCAACTCTCCATTTACTGAAAAAAAAAAGGGGGCCTGTTCCCCACATTTTCACCAAAAGCCAACTTATTTACTAAGGTTTCCACAGAAAATGTGGTGGATTTGAAATGAGGAAAACCAGACAGATCAGAGCAGGTGTAAAAAAAAGCAAAATGTAGGGAAAAGTGCAAAATGTAGGGAAACCTTAGTAAATACCGTTGAAAAGAATTGTAGGGAATTAAAACCCCACAAACTACACAAAACTCTTAGTAAATCAGGGCCAATATGTCTGCTTTTGTGTGTCATAGTTTTTGTACACTATTAAAACAAGGAAATAATTATGTTCATATTGATGATTTGTCATCATAAGTGCCAACATTGATAAGAGCCAAAAGTGGTGAAAACAATATTTGAATGTGTGGGATCTATTTTGTAAATTTGCATCCAACAAAGTCAACTTCTTCCTACACATGCATATGATATGAGACATTGGCAACATTTCCTCCAGCTGCAGATAATTTCCAGTATCTGAAATGCTGAATAAAAAAATAAAAACTTCTAAATAAATGTAATAACCTTCCACAAAATATCTCTTCTCAGTAACAAGGCTCCCTCTAATAACCCACTCAAATCCTCTATAAAAGTCAAGCACAAATTAGTCTGTTAGGTCAACAAGACATAAAACACACGTCCTCTGCTTATCTGCCCTTTGTTTTTCCTTCAACTGTAAAACATTTTAAGGAATAACGCTATAGAATGTTTATACAAAGTATTTAGTAATAAACAGTTACAGAATAAGAAAAAAATTTTTTTAAAAAAAGTCTTAATTTTAAGTTTTCCAGAGCTGCAGATATTCTCCAGTTATTTTATAGGTGCAAGACATGCAAAAAAGGGAAGAAAGGGAAAGAAATGTAGAGAAAGGGAAGAAAAAAATAAAAAGGAGCACGGAAAGACAGGGAGAAGGATGGGGGAAGGGGAGAAGAAAGGGGAGTGGGAATGGGGGAGGAGGAAAGGGAGGGAGAAGGGGAGGAGGAATGGGAGGGGGAAGGGGGAGGAGGAATGGGAGGGGGAAGGGGGAGGAGGAATGGGAGGGGGAAGGGGAGGAGGAATGGGAGAAGGAAGGGGGAGAAGGAAGGGGGAGAAGGAAGGGGGAGAAGGAAGGGGGAGGAGGAATAGGAGAAGGAAGGGGGAGGAGGAGGAATGGGAGGGGGGAAGAGGGAGGAGGAATGGGAAGAGGAAGAAGGAATGGGAGGGGGGGTTAGGGACAAGGAGAGTTACTGGGAAGGGAAGAGAAAAGTGCAAGGGAAGAGGGATGGGGAAGGGGAGATGAAGGGGAAGGGGAGATGAAGGGGAAGCGGAGATGAAGGGGAAGCGGAGATGAAGGGGAAGCGGAGATGAAGGGGAAGCGGAGATGAAGGGGAAGCGGAGATGAAGGGGAAGCGGAGATGAAGGGGAAGCGGAGATGAAGGGGAAGCGGAGATGAAGGGGAAGCGGAGATGAAGGGGAAGCGGAGATGAAGGGGAAGCAGAGATGAAGGGGAAGCAGAGATGAAGGGGAAGCAGAGATGAAGGGGAAGCAGAGATGAAGGGGAAGCAGAGATGAAGGGGAAGCAGAGATGAAGGGGAAGCAGAGATGAAGGGGAAGCAGAGATGAAGGGGAAGCAGAGATGAAGGGGAAGCAGAGATGAAGGGGAGATGAAGGGGAAGGGGAGATGAAAGGAGAAAGGAAAGGTAGAGAATCGAAGAAAGGGAGAGAATAAAGGAAATTGAATGGAATGAAATTAGGGAGAGGGACAATAAGGAGGAGTAGGAAAAGGAACAGTGTAAAAATTAACCGAAAAATTGGAACAAAAAGGGAAGGGAGAAAAGGAAAGGGAAGAATAGGAATGGGAAGGAACAGACAATCACCATTTGGGGACAGTCAGGGTGTCACATTCGACTGTTCACATTAGAATCAGAATTCTGATCATGTTATTAAGATTTAGTGGCCTATTTCTTAAACCTCTGTTAGGAAAAGGTTTTTAAACATGTCCATTCTGCTCTCACTTGCTGCTGCTTCATGTCTATGAAGGCTTTTTTCCTCTTGGTTTTTAATACTACCGTCTGCTTTAGTATCTATACACTTTTGTATTTAGTTAAGAATGCAGGTCTACACAAATCTTTAAAGGGGTATTCCAGGCCAAAACTTTTTTTTTTATATATCAACTGGCTCCGGAAAGTTAAAGACATTTGTAAATTACTTCTATTAAAAAACTTAATCCTTGCAATAGTTATTAGCTTCTGAAGTTGAGTTGTTTTTTTCTGTCTAACTGCTTTCTGATGACTCACGTCCCGGGAGCTGTGCAGCTCCTATGGGGATATTCTCCCATCATGCACAGCTCCCGGGACATGACATCATCATTGAGCAGTTAGACAGAAAACTTCAGAAGCTAATAACTATTGGAAGGATTAAGATTTTTTAATAGAAGTAATTTACAAATCTGTTTAACTTTCCGGAGCCAGTTTATATTAAATATATATATATATATATATATATATATATATATATATATATATTAAAAAAAGGTTTTGCCTGGATAACCCCTTTAAGAAGTTTTTGCTGTTCTTCATATATATATATATATATATATATATATATATATATATATATATATATAACAAAAATGAATAAATATCACTCCAATTTTTACCCCCTCAACAGAGAACAAGAAGCCAATTTTAGATAGAAAATCCACAATCCTCCCCATTTATCCACGCTTAGTGTCCTTGAAAAACTAAACTGATGCTTTGTATCAGCTTTTCCAGAAAAAGAAACCCATAACTGCCAAGTTTTTACCTGTATTAAGAAAAGTTATCAGCTGTATGATTTGTTTTTGGAAGTGTTCCTGGACTGGTTTTGAACTCAGTAATAGTACAGAGCCAATACGGTCTATAACTCTATACAGTGCACAGCAGAATAAACACTGGTAACTTGGCTTGAATAAGACAATCACATATGAGAAAACCAATTTAAAAAGGACAGGCACTAAAATATTAGTGGAATCAATAGATCGCAGCAGAGACCCCACAAGAGAATAAAGCAAACTATGTGCATAATCTCCAGAGCTGAGAATTATCAGACAATTATATTCACATCCACTCTTAAAAGACAAGTTTTTCATGCAAATAATTAACTTTTAAAGAAAAGTAGAAAGTGCTCGGAAAGCTAAAAGGCAAAAAAATTGGTAAAAGTACATCTTAAAGTGGATGTCCAAGATAATAAATACATTAATGAATACAAATATAAATGTTGCATTGTCTTTTTTCTGAAACAGCACCATTTTTGCCCATAGGCTCTGTCTGGTATCTTAGTTTACCTCCACTCATTTTAATGGGAAAGAGCTGTAATACCAGACACAACTCGGACAGTAGAGGTGCGGTTTCTGGAGGAAAATAAGCATAAACAATCCTCTTAAGATAACAACTAGTAATATCATTTATGAAGCACACTGTTTTTTTGTTGTTTTTTTTTGGCACACATGCTGCACACTCCCCATCCCTATTCACACAGCATTTATTCCAGCTACAGCTACATACCATGCAATATATTACTGTAACTTGGTCATGTGAACACTAGCCTGATTCACATAAAGTTACTTGGTCAGCTGTCTGTGAACTACAGGGTGACATAATCACTTACCAGATCCTCTCCTAGCAGTTTATAGACATTCCCTCCCAGATTTGTTAACTATTTCTATGAGATCAGGATCGGTCAAATTACTTTTGCCTCATAGGAATATTTCTCTATAAACCAAATTGGAATAAGAAAATATATCAAAACTGTGAATAATGTGAACTGACCTCAACCCACTTCCAAGTCTAATGAGTTCACCTGGGTGATCTCCAGCATCAGCAGCCTGATTAAATGAAAAGGAGCAGTGATCAAATGCCACACCCTCAGCCAGAAGATTCATTAGCAATGTAGGCAGCTTTACAGAATCACTTCAGTGTAGAATTGCAAACCAACAAGGAGCCAATCTCATGCCTGTTACATGAGCTGCAACAGATAAGCATAAGAAATACCCAAAAAACCTGTTCTCCAATAATAGCCAATGCTGCCCTATAAAAGCAAATAAAAAATAAAAAAAAAAATTGAACAGCTTCCTCAATGTTTCTGGGGACCATCAGAACTGGTAAGAGTTGAGAAGTAGAAATCAAGGGAATAGTGAGATTTCTGAACATCCTCCAGTAAAGGAAGCTACATTCAGCCTCAGATAGCCTAAAATGGCTGATAATAGAGAACAGGTGCAAGTAATAAGCAAAGCAAGATGAAGAAGACCAGAAAGGCACTGGGTTGGACCAGTAGTCTAAGGCTATGTTCACACAATGGAATTTCACACAATGTGGAATTCAGCACAAAGAGTCTGCAGCAGCAGAGTCCCAATGATTTCAATGGGATTCTGCTGCACTGTTCACACGGCAGAATTTCTGTGCCAGATGTTTCTGGTTCTGGTTAGGTAGCTACTCAAGCATATCACCGGCCGTAGTGCTGCTCATACGAGACCGGGCTTCATCAGGACAGATTCTGAGCCCAGGAACACATTTTTCTATCTGCTTAGACAATGGGGGAGATTTATCAAAACCTGTCTAGAGTAAAATTTGCTGAGTTGCCCATAGCAACCAATCAGATCGCTTCTTTCATTTGTCATAGGCCTTGTTAAAAATGAAAAGTGATTTGATTGGTTGCTATGGGCAACTTAGCAACTTTTCCTATGGACAGGTTTTGATAAATCTTCCCCAATGCCTTTAAAGGAAATCTGTCATCAGAATCACCCGCACTAAACCTGTTACACGGGCTTGTAGTGCAGGTGATCCTGGTTAAAACGCTTCTTACCTGGTTAAAAATGGTTCAGCGGTTCTTCAGATATCTATATTTTTAGTTTTCTGTTATTCCCTGGCTTGGGACTCAGTGGGAGGTGTTATCTGGGACTCGGCCACACGTCATTCTAGATGGGCGGAGCGGCCGCCCGGCTCATGAATATTCATGAACTTATCCTCGTAATCTAACTCCTTTTTCTAGGTCTGGTAGGGAGGGCAGCGCATGCACTGCGTTCCGTACACCCGGAAGTGGCGTTTTCTCCCCGGCTTTTCACTCTTGCAGCCCGTCTTCTTACTTGTATTGGGCCGCAGCTCGAGTGAAGCCGGGGGGAGAACGCCGCTTCCGGGTGTACGGAACGCGGCGCATGTGCGGCCCTCCATAAAAGACCTAGAAAAAGGAGTTAGACTCTGATGACAGATTTCCTTTAAATATTACATTGCATTATATATATATTTGTCATCTATTCTCTCCTGCACTGGACAGCGACAGTTATTTTCCCTTAGGGTGCATTCACATCATGTTTTGGCTATACGGTAGCAAAATGAGGCTAGAGTAGAGCCAAAATGTTGTGTGAATGCCCCCTTACAGCAGCTTTGTCAGCTGAATATCTTGTCGTATGCAGTATACACACAGCAGCCACTCCATAACTGTGGAGAAGATGGAGGAGCAATCCCCTCATGTGGTCTCAATTGCTCTGGTCAGTCACTCTCAAGATGGGTTCAAACCATTTGACAAACACTACTTTGACAGAATCTGTAATAGATGTGATCAAGATCTATATCTGTGATATGCCACCCTTATTACAGCATATCCAGCTAATAGGTCTACTTTAAAGAAGGCACAAGGTGGAATTTCTGGAAAGTAATCAATAAAATACCATGAGAAGTTCTGCAGAATGCCAGATATGGGCACAAGCCTTTGGTGCACAAAAAACTGCTAACATATAGGAAAGCATAGGGGCTTATAGGGGTATTCGGGTGGGAGAAGAAGGTTTTCAAATCAACTGGTGCCAGGAAGTTATACAGATTTTTAAATTACTTCTATTTAACAATCTTAATGGATACTCCACTACCCCAGCGTTTGGAACATTTTGTTCTGAATGCTTGGAGTGGGCGACGGGGGTCGTGATGTCACGACCACGCCCCCTCAATGCAAGTCTATGGGAGGGGGCGTGGCAACGCCACGCCCCCTCCCATAGACTTGCATTGAGGGGCGTGATGTGACGTCACGATGGGCGTGGTCGTCATGTCACAGAGATGGCGGGGATCACACATCTTATCCCCTATGCTTTAGATAGGGGATAAGATGTCTAGGGGCGGAGTACCCCTTTAAGCCTTCCAGTACTTTTCAGCTGCTGTATACTACAAAGGAAGTTCTTTTATGTTTGAATTTCTTTTCTGTCTGACCACAGTGCTCTCTGCTGCCACCTATGTCCATGACAGGAACTGTCCAGAGCAGGAAAGGCTTGTTATGGAGAATTGCTTCTACTCTGTCCATGTCAGGAACTGTCTAGAGGTGTCAGCAGAGAGCACTGTGGTCAGAAAGAAAAGAACTACACAACATCCACTGGAGCATACAGCAGCTAAGTACTGGAAGGACTGGCACCAGTTGATTAGAAAACATCTGTTTTCTACCGGAGTATCCCTTTTACTAAAGGGATATTGGATTTGTTAAATTTACAAATAAGTAGAAAGACCAAAAAATGACTAGGGCTATTCTTCGCATTCTCCACAGTCTCACTGTTAGCGGAGATCACTGTTAGAAGAGATCAGTAGTTGGAAGAAGAGCATGAAGTTGAAGACAGATGGCTTGCTCCAATTAAAGTAGGTAACAACATGATTAAAGACTAAACTTCTATAGAGCTAAAGTGCAATGCTAATGATGAGCACATGATTCCACTCATGATACGACTCCCCTCATTCGGAGACTACCCCGTGCATCATCTTCTGTTCTGTGATCATACATAGTGGAGCAGGTGCACCGTAACGTGTTCTTTGTATTGATCTGCTATAGAAACAGACCTGGAAAAACTTCCTGTTGAATGATTTGTTGGAGCATAAATTATACAAAGAGAAGACACAGCTGCCTATACTTCTGTATACAGTAGTATATACAAAAGTATATACTTATGCGTCCATGTTTCATTATAGATATGGCAGGAAATGACATAAGGTCACACCGAGGTGTAAATGTAAAGCGGAGTAAAGGTAGCATCTAGGACATGGTGTCCAAAAGCATGTATGCCATATAAGAACACACCAATATTTTAAATGGTAGATAGGGGCCATAGTACAAGTTTGGCACTGTAGGCCAGGAAAACCAACGCTTAAATTAATTTGGTGCCAAAAACTTCAATTAGTGGAGTGTCTGGAACCTATGCATGTCCGCTTCTTGGTAACCAACAGGGTCAAAATGTTTAAAGGGGTACTCCCGTGGAAAACTTTTTTTTTTTTTTTTTTATCCACTGGTGCCAGAAAGTTAAACAGATTTGTAAATTACTTCTATTAAAAAAAATCTTAACCCTTCCAAAACATTTTATGGGCTGTATACTACAGAGGAAATGCTTTTCTTCTTGGATTTCTCTGATGTCATCACCAAAGTGCTCTCTGCTGACCTCTGCTCTCCATTTTAGGAACTGTCCAGAGCAGTATATGTTTGCTATGGGGATTTTCTCCTGCTCTGGAAAGTTCCTAAAATGGACAGCAGAGGTCAGCAGAGAGCACTGTGGTTATGACACCAGAGAAATCCAAAAAGAAAATCATTTATTTTGTAGTATATAGCCCCTAAAAAGTACTGGATGAATTAAGATTTTTTAATAGAACTAATTTACAAATCTGTTTAACTTTCTGGCACCAGTTGATTTTAAAAATGTATTTTTTTCCACGGGAGTGCCCCTTTAAAGTGGTCATCCAGTTTAAAAAAACTGAGGGCCTATTGTGATGAAAGGCTATGAATTTTAGAATGTAGGGTGTCCAACTTCCAATGGCATATTGAGTCAGCTGTTTGATGAAGGCATGGCCCTCAGCCGAGCACCATAGACTCTTCAGTGCCCATTCAAGTGAACAGTGCTGAACAATACTGATAGGAAAAGTTACCACGTTACCACTGCTGCCCCTACAACAGTCTTTACCAACCAGGGTGCATCCAGATGTTGCAAAACTACAACTCCCAGCATGCCTGGACAGCCTTTGGCCATCCAGGCATTCTGGGAGTAGTAGTTTTGCAACACCTGGAGGCAACCTGGTTGGGAAACACTGCCCTACAAACACACAGAGTCTATCCTGAGTACAGTCCCTCAATTTTATAAGGCATATTTAAGAGATGTCCCTTAAAAAACAAAGGCCGACATTTATAATTGTATTTAGACTTTTTTTTGTGTCTAGTAAAGGCACAAAAAAGGTTCAAGCAGGGTTTATTTGCGCCTTTAGGTTTACACATTTCTGCTGATTTTGAGTTGTAATCCACTGATTTTGGCAATACACTGGATATGGAAGGGTTTTATGAACTGCGCCTTTTTGTGATAAGGTGCAAAAAAAAAAAAAAAAAAGGCGCAAAGCCACTAAAAAGACTCTAAACTACACCATAGCTTTTTGGTGTATGTGAAGAGTAAAATTTCAGAAAATGTGACCTGTACAAAATGTATGAAATGCTCTGTGACCATTTAATAAATATGGCGCTCCTACACATTACCAGCACACAAAAAAAGGAGTAGAAAAATGCTTCACTTACACCTACAATGATAAATGCCCCCCAACTAGTGTATCACCAGGACAGACCCCTTTTATCAGTGGAATTATTTAAAGTAAAAGTGGTTACAACGAAGTGGGCCAGCCAGTCCGTGCTCTCTGCTGACTCCTCTGTCCATGTCAGGAACATGAGCAAATCCCCATAGCAAACCTCTCCTGCTCTGGACAATTCCTGACACAGACCGGAAAAAACTACACAACTTCCTCTGGAGCATACAGCATCTGATTAGTATGAAATGGATTAAGATTTTAAAACTAAAGAAATTTACAATATTGTAAAATTTTCTGGCACCAGTTGATTTGAAAACAATTTTCCCCCGGAGTAAAAAGTTAACTTGCCACCTGTCTTGTCCCATACATGGCAAATCACTGCATCTGAATTAGGCACTTAACAGTTGCTAAATGTTATACACTGCTCAAAAAAAATAAAGGGAACACTAAGATAACACATCCTAGAACTTATATAGTTGAATGTGCTGACAACAAAATCACACAAAAATTATCAATGGAAATAAAATGTATCAACCCATGGAGATCTGGATATGGAGTCACACTCAAAATCAAAGTGGAAAATCGCACTACAGGCTGATCCAACTTTATGTAATGTCCTTAAAACAAGTCACAATGAGGCTCAGTAGTGTGTGTGGCCTCCACGTGCCCGTATGACCTCCCTACAATGCCTGGACATGCTCCTGATGAGGTGGTGGATGGTCTCCTGAGGGATGTCCCCCCAGACCAGGACTAAAGCATCCACCAACTCCTGGACAGTCTGTGGTGCAACGTGGCGTTGGTGCATGGAGCGAGATATGATCTTCCAGATGTGCTCAATCGGATTCAGGTCTAGGGAATGGGCGGGCCAGTCCATAGCAGGAACTGCTCACACACTCTAGCCACATGAGGTCTAGCATTGTCTTGCATTAGGAGGAACATAGAGCCAACCGCACCAGCATAAAGTCTCACAAGGGGTCTGAGGATCTCATCTCGGTACCTAATGGCAGTCAGGCTACCTCTGTGCTGCCCCCCAAAGAAATGCCACCCCACACCATAACTGTCCCACCGCCAAACCTCTTATGCTGGAGGATGTTGCAGGCAGCAGAACATTCTCCACAGCGTCTCCAGACGCCGTGAAGCATAGGAACTGAGAAGTGGTCTGTGGTCATCACATGCAGAACCACTCCTTTATTGGGGGTGTCTTGCTAATTGCCTATAATTTCCACCTGTTGTCTGTTCCATTTGCACAACAGGATGTGAAATTGATTGTCTATCAGTGTTGCTTCCTGAGTGGACAGTGTGATTTCACAGAAGTGTCATTGACTTGGAGTTACATTGTGTTGTTTGAGTGTTCCCTATATTTTTTTTGAGAAGTGTACTTTATGATGGATGTTGGTGGGTCTTATAGTCAGCTGGAACTGTTGACAATACTATAAGGCCTACCAGACCTCCAGAGGGGTGGACTGACCACGTATAATTTTGTTTTTGATCTTATTTTTTTGCTGATATTCTTGGATGCTGACATCAGCATTACCTGAGGTGCACAGTATCTCTTCTCCTACCAATTCTAATAGTCAAACACATAGTTTGAGTAAAGCTGCGATTCCTGACGTCCCCCAAAAACTTTTAGCCGGCAGACATCTTAAGTGTATGACTGGTTTAATTTGCAAGTCATGCAGGAAAGTAGGTTCAGATAGCTGACTTCCGCACACAATTTTTAGGCATGTGAACCCTTGTAGGCAGCTTTCCAAATACAAATTGAGACAGGCAGGAGGTATGACTATAAAACACGCAAATTGTGACTAAATAGCCAGAGCAGAAATTACCTGAATATCAAACTGTGAGTAAGTGAAGTAACCCTGACGGAATAAATGTTCTTCCTCACACTTCCTTTCCAAGAACTAAATAGATCTCACGCACAGTAAATTACAGACAAGTAGGCAGAGGCTTTACTTACAGAGCAATACATTTTGGCACATACAACTAGAGAACGGCAACAATTAAAATATATGATTCATTTTTAGGACAACGCATTTTATCACTCCAGTGTGTGATATTTTCTGCGACCTCTGAAACTTACGTGTCCCTGGGGAAGGGACAGCATGAATACTGATGGCCTCCTTGGTGCTCCAAGTCGGAAAATATATTTACATTAAACATATTTTACTACAGATACCAGGAGATAATACTGATGAAGCAGAACCCAGAAAAAAAGCATGTACTTGTATAGAGTTATAGAGGGGCAAAAGAAAGAAGAATGAGCCGGAGAGAAAAGTAAATTAAGAAAAGAGAACTAAGAGGGAGAGTAAGTGAAAGGCTGCATTCACATTACATTTGGTTGTTACGGCTGCCGGGTCCGGCTGGAAAATTTCAAAACCGTGCACTGCCATATCCCAGCTGGACCTGCGTAGCTCTTCATTCACTTTAATGAGCTGAGTCAGATAGTGACTCCGGTTGGCCCATTTTTACCCCATATCTGGTTTTGTGACTAGATATAAAACTTAAAAATACTACGGTTTTAGGTCCGGTCACAAAACCAGATACGGGGCAGAAATGAGCCGACTGGAGTCACTATCTGACTCAGCTCATTAAAGTGAATGGCTTTTGGCGCAGGTCCTGAGATACGGGAGCGCCCGATATTTTAATTTCCCAGCCGGACACGACAGTCGAAGCAACCAAACATAATGTGAATGCAGCCAAACAGAGGGGTAGGTAGAAAGTGTGAAAGAATTAAAGGAATTGAAGGGAGGAAATAAGTAAAGGGAAAGGGAAGGAAGAGGAAGAGAAAGGAAGGAAAGAAATATCTGGCTAGTTTGTACCTATGCTTTGTCTACTGGAGTTTGGTGCCATTGGGGGAGATTTATCAGAACCTGTACAGATGAAAAGTTAATCAGGGCCTCTGAGAAATGAAGAAGTAATATAGTTGTTTGCTATTGGCAAATGGGTAAATCCCCCCCAATTGTTTTTTTCAAATGTACAATAAGACATGTTCTTAATAACAAAATGTTGATTTAAAAAAATAAATAAATAAATAGGTTTTGGCGCAGGCCTAAGTCAGCATATGTTGGTATACTTTTCTACTACTTTGGTGGCATATACACAAATCATACTAAGGTACAAGGGGAGGTGTCATATACATAACTTAAAGATATGTAAAAGTTCACAAGAAATAATAAAAAAATGTGAACTCATAACCAATAAAATACATATGCCATACCTTTGACAGTTGGCATCACTGGACGATAGACAACTCATAAGTCAATGGTTCAGGTCAATGTAGTGTCAACATGGACTAGCAATAAATGACCCTATGTGCTAATTGATCAATAGACTCCCAACGTGTTTCTACCACAATTTGTGACGTCATCAGGGGAGGATATGGTTTGTCACATACTCATAGCACACATACAAACTTTTAAGGACCAGTAAAATAAATTAAAAACATTTTAAAATAAAATATCTATAAAAGATCCCTATGGGTCTATTCACACGTACAGTTTCCTGTGCATACTTGATGGATAGATATTGAAGCTGTGTTCAGTAAATTAGTTTACACTGAAATCTGCAGCTACAAATCCTGTGCATCAAATATGTGAAGGATACTGTAGGTGTGAATACACCCTAACTTAGACTAGAGAGGACTTTTCAGGGTGAAGCCCTCTCATCGCCTTCGATCATCATTGATAATATGGAAGCTCTGGATGCATTTCATATTTCTATGAGAGGGAGATACATGAAGCTTTGTCTGGTCGAGGAGCAGAGTTTTAGAAAACAAATTGAATTTGTAAGAAGGGTGATAAAGAACCTTGTGTCTGCTCAGGATAACAGGCTGGTGTATCCTCAGAAGATGGCAATGGGAGGAAAATTATATGACTCCATCTCCTGCGAAAACCTGACATACAAGGAAGACTCTGTAGTTATTACATTCTAGTGATAGGAAGGGAGCGAGTCTTCTTTTACATGTCCCTTACATAGTTAATAAACACAAATCACTATGACAATGACGGAGTTATCAATAATTAGCGTTAATTACCTCCTAATGACTTCCAGTACCAGAACTGATTAGTCATCTCGTAAGTTGACATTTTGTCGCTTCTGACATTTACTTGAGGATTTTTTATAATTTTTTTCAGCAAATGCCTGACAAAAATGTCCTATTTACCCATGTAACAATATTGGTGAAAACTTGATTTACTAAAGGAACTACAAGTCTGAAAGAGTAATAAGTCTCCATGGGAAGTCCGTCAAGCTGGCATGGGGGGTCTTTTAGGACAGGCAATGTTTTCTGGCAAAAAAATATGCAAAGTAGCTCTCCTCCAGAATGAAAAATGCTGGCTCTCTAGTGCCACCTATTGGAGGTAGCTTACCTGTATGTCAAAATGTGCCCCCTAACAATCAACACAAATTAATGGGTCAATCAGAACTGCCCCTGTAATATGCGGTCTCATAAAAGGAGAGTATATTCAGGTAACAGATCAACTATTAATAAAGCTTTCAAAACATAAAATTCTTTTAAACTTTTTTCTGATTTTCCACCTCATATAAACAGGCATGTGCAGGGTGGGCAATGAATATTTGTCACAAACAAAATACATTTATTTTCCCTAATATTTAGAATTATAGTTAGATTGCAGCTTTGCATGTACATCCACCACAACTAAGCGGTACCACTGTAAAAATGAATAATTGGCTCCTCATGTTGCTGCGGTCATGCCCCTTCCACATCTCACCATATCACATTCTGGGACAAATCCACATAGCAAATAGACAATTCCCGACATGGATAGAGGTAGCAGCAAAGAGCACTGTGGTCAGACTGGAAAGAGCTACGCAACTTCCTGATAAGTACTGGAAGGATTAAGATTTTTTAATAGAAGCAATTTACAAATCTGCATAATTTTCTGGCACAAGTTGTTTAAAAAAATGTTTTTTCCTCCAAAGTACCCCTTTAAATTATGTGTGTCATTTAAACACTGGTCCTGGGTGAAGAGTGTGTGTGTGTGTTTTGTTTGTTATCTGTAAGTTAAAGGAAAACTGTCAGATATTTTCTCCTGCACTATCCACAGTACTGGTGGATAGTGCGGGAGACGCTGAGTAAAACGAGCCCTACCTTGTACAGATCCGCCCGGCCATTCGCCCGCAATTGTAGTTTTAATCTATGTGTATATCTTGCTGTAACTGGCACGGGCGGGGCTTCTGCAGGTTAACTGGCACTGACGTCAGCGCCGCTTATGAATATTCATCACCCCTCCCTCCAGCTCTCCCTTTCTTCGCCGCTCCTAACTGGAGGGAGGGGGATAAATATTCATAAGCGGCGCTGAAATCAGTGCCAGTTATTCTGTATGTAAGAAAGGTTGTTGGAGAGGCTCTTGTTAAATTAGCAACCTAAAGACCCGAGCTACGCAAATGACATCTATACCCACAGTTTTGGACAAAAAGCTAAAATAAAAGAAGATATTAGGGCTCAGGGTCGTGAATATTGAATCAAATGTAATTTATTAATATTAAAGTAATAATATGTGTTGTGTCCTGTGACTCACAGGGCCCTTTTGGGTCAGCAGGGACTAAAGATTACATGAAATATTTAGTAAAATGCGGTGGCAAAAATTTAAAATAATCAAAAAATAAAAATTTATAAAATATGACCACACACTTATAAGTCCGACCTGGATATGATACTGTACAGTATATTGTGTTGTGCTTTCAGTGATCACTCTTTAAATACAGCTCAGTTCCATATGATGATATTATCCAGGTGTACAAAATACCGTATTTATCAACGTATAACACGCACTTTTTAGGCAAAAATTTTTAGCCTAAAGTCTATGTGCGTGTTATACGCTGATACACCCCCAGGAAAGGCAGGGGGAGAGAGGCCGTCGCTGCCGGCTTCTCTCCCCCTGCCTTTCCTGGGGTCTAGAGCCCTGCTGCCGGCCCTTCTCTCCCCCTGGCTATCGGCGCCGCTGCCCGTTCTGTCCCCCTGACTATCGGTGCCGGCGCCCCATTGCCGCCGCCGATAGCCAGGGGGAGAGAAGGGGCAGCGGCCCCGTTGCCTCCCCCCATCCCCGGTGGCATAATTACCTGTTGCCGGGGTCGGGTCCGCGCTGCTTCAGGCCTCCGGCGTGTGTCGACTGCGTCGTTGCTATGCACTGCACGCCGCATGACGTCAGTGCGCCGCGCCGTGCATAGCAACGACGCAGGGGACACACGCCGGAGGCCTGAAGCAGCGCGGACCCGACCCCGGCAACAGGTAATTATGCCACCGGGGATGGGGGGAGGCAACGGGGCAGCGGCGCCGGCAATGGGTGCCGCTGCCCCTTCTCTCCCCCTGGCTGATGGCGCCGCTTCTCTCCCCCTGGCTATCGGCGCCGGCAATGGGGCGATGGCACCAATAGTCAGGGGGACAGAACGGGCAGCGGCGCCGATAGCCAGGGGGAGAGAAGGGCCGGCAGCAGGGCTCTAGACCCCAGGAAAGGCAGGGGGAGAGAAGCCGGCAGCGACGGCCTCTCTCCCCTGCCTTTCCCGGGGGTGTATCGGGGTATACACGCGCACACACGCACCCTCATTTTACCATGGATATTTGGGTAAAAAACTTTTTTTACCCAAATATCCTTGGTAAAATGAGGGTGCGTGTTATAGGCCAGTGCGTGGTATACCCCGATAAATATGGTAAGTCTGGGGCTCCGCGATCTGGGGGTGTGAGATACAGCAGAGTCTCTGTTAAGTTTTGTTTTGTATCTGCACTGCGATAATACACATCAGTTGTACAAGTAGGTAAATGGTACCTTAAGATGTGCGTCTTAAAGTACCATTTACCTAGCTGTACAACTGATGTGTATAATCGCACCGAGAATCAACTGAGAATAATTTTTTTAGAGGGGACCACTCCATGGAGACCCCTACCACATACACACCACTCAACCCAACCTTTATTGTACAGTCCACAATATTCCAAACGAACCCACAGCCCATACTATCCCAACAGAACCCATTATCCACACCCCAGATACAACCTTGGGCCTTATCACCACAGTCCCCTTCCCCCGTCCACGAATTGGGGAAATCCCAGACATTACACATCACACAAACCCTATTTGAACCAATACTATCAGACACACAACCACCAGACTTCCTACAACTCAAACAACCACAATCACCCCAATTCAACAAACATACCCATCAAACAAGTAATGGCACCACAGAAAACTATCCAGACAGTAGAAACAATAGCTCAGATACATTTAACACCCCCGATCACCCCCACCACACAGAACACCCAAAAAAAAAAAGAGAATTCGTAGAGGACGCAATCAAGGTAATCGAACAACCCAAGACAAAAGTAATCAGGACATAAATTCAGATGTAGCCGAAAGCTCAATTTTTAATCTTAGTTCTTAGTCCAATTCAATTGCTCAATAATGGCCTCAAGTTTGCACCCAGCCAACCGTTGGACAAATTTGGAGTCTTTATTGGGATAGAATATATTCGCAAACTCAGCCTTAAAAAATATTTTGTAAAAAATCCATATTGAAACTCAAGCTACCACCACATCTACCTATGAACATTTAACATTAAAAAATAAATCCCACTTATTCCCGGATAAGTTCTGATATGACAGCCTTTAAAAAGGCTGTGGAATATGATTTAAGGAGAATAAAGGGACCTAAACAAACACAGGGCAACACCAGGGGAAATAACCGCTATTAAACAACTACAACGGGACCTGTCCATCTCCATTAATTTGAAGTAAGTAGTGTTGTCCCAACTGAATACAGGGATGTGGAAATCCTATCGCCCGATGCCCGAGACAAGTAGTTTTGGGCGCCGGGCAGGTGAATTGTTCATAGATTTAGCCCTGTATCGGGCTAGCAGGGACAGACCGACTTCCCCCTTATTTTTCTTTAATGCCGGTGTGAGGCGCAGGAGCCGATGCAAGTCTACACCTCACACCGGCGGTCAGGGTGTATGGAGGGGGCGGCGGCCCCCAGCTGATTTCAGTAGCCAGGGGCCATTGCTCAGAGAACCCCAATCCGCCCGTGCAGTGCAGTCTGTCCTTCACACACAGAAATCCTCCCCAGCCCCGTGCAGTGCAGTCTATCCTCCTCACACACAGAAATCCTCCCCGTGCAGTGCAGTCTGTCCTCCTCACACACAGAAATCCTCCCCGTGCAGTGCAGTCTGTCCTCCTCACACACAGAAATCCTCCCCGTGCAGTGCAGTCTGTCCTCCTCACACACAGAAATCCTCCCCGTGCAGTGCAGTCTGTCCTCCTCACACACAGAAATCCTCCCCGTGCAGTGCAGTCTGTCCTCCTCACACACAGAAATCCTCCCCAGCCCCGTGCAGTGCAGTCTGTCCTCCTCACACACAGAAATCCTCAGCCCCGTGCAGTGCAGTCTGTCCTCCTCACACACAGAAATCCTCCCCAGCCCCGTGCAGTGCAGTCTGTCCTCCTCACACACAGAAATCCTCCCCAGCCCCATGCAGTGCAGTCTATCCTCCTCACACACAGAAATCCTCCCCAGCCCCGTGCAGTGCAGTCTATCCTCCTCACACAAAGAAATCCGCCCCGTGCAGTGCAGTCTATCCTCCTCACACTCAGAAATCCTCCCCGTGCAGTGCAGTCTATCCTCCTCACACACAGAAATCCTCTCCGTGCAGTGCAGTCTATCCTCCTCACACACAGAAATCCTCCCCAGCCCCGTGCAGTGCAGTCTATCCTCCTCACACACAGAAATTCTCCCCGTGCAGTGCAGTCTGTCCTCCTCACACACAGAAATCCTCCCCGTGCAGTGCAGTCTGTCCTCCTCACACACAGAAATCCTCAGCCCCGTGCAGTGCAGTCTGTCCTCATCACACACAGAAATCCTCCCCGTGCAGTGCAGTCTGTCCTCCTCACACACAGAAATCCTCTCCGTGCAGTGCAGTCTGTCCTCCTCACACACAGAAATCCTCTCTGTGCAGTCTATCCTCCTCACACACAGAAATCCTCCCCAGCCCCATGCAGTGTAATCTATCCTCCTCACACACAGAAATTCTCCCCGTGCAGTGCAGTCTGTCCTCCTCACACACAGAAATCCTCCCCGTGCAGTGCAGTCTGTCCTCCTCACACACAGAAATCCTCAGCCCCGTGCAGTGCAGTCTGTCCTCCTCACACACAGAAATCCTCCCCGTGCAGTGCAGTCTGTCCTACTCACACACATAAATCCTCCCCGTGCATTGCAGTCTGTCCTCCTCACACACAGAAATCCTCCCCGTGCAGTGCAGTCTGTCCTCCTCACACACAGAAATCCTCCCCGTGCAGTGCAGTCTGTCCTCCTCACACACAGAAATCCTCTCCGTGCAGTGCAGTCTGTCCTCCTCACACACAGAAATCCTCCCCGTGCAGTGCAGTCTGTCCTCCTCACACACAGAAATCCTCTCTGTGCAGTCTATCCTCCTCACACACAGAAATCCTCCCCAGCCCCATGCAGTGTAATCTATCCTCCTCACACACAGAAATCCTCCCCGTGCAGTGCAGTCTATCCTCCTCACACACAGAAATCCTCCCCGTGCAGTGCAGTCTGTCCTCCTCACACACAGAAATCCTCTCCGTGCAGTGCAGTCTGTCTTCCTCACACACAGAAATCCTCCCCAGCCCCATGCAGTGCAGTCTGTCCTCCTCACACAGAAATCCTCAGCCACGTGCAGTGCAGTCTATCCTCCTCACACACAGAAATCCTCAGCCCCGTGCAGTGCAGTCTATCCTCCTCACACACAGAAATCCTCAGCCCCGTGCAGTGCAGTCTGTCCTCCTCACACACAGAAATCCTCTCCGTGCAGTGCAGTCTGTCCTCCTCACACACAGAAATCCTCCCCGTGCAGTGCAGTCTGTCCTCCTCACACACAGAAATCCTCCCCGTGCAGTGCAGTCTGTCCTCCTCACACACAGAAATCCTCCCCAGCCCCATTCAGTGCGTCCTCTCTCCCCGTGCAAACTTGCAGCCTCTCCATGGTAGATGAGGTCCTGTGGAGACAGAGCAGGGGAGGGGGATGGAGCTGTGTGTGGGGGAGGAGCTTTGTACGGAGCTGTGTTCGTCCTCGCTCTCTCCCTGCTTCTTGTGTAATGTAGAACGGGGGTGTGATGCTCAGGTGAGGAGGCCGAGGGTGGTTGTATGTGTATTTAATGTATAATTAGGGGGGGGTGTATCAGCGGCGGGTGTATGTATGATGTGTGCATATGTGTGATGTGTGTATGATGTCTGTGTATATATGATGTGTGTATGAGGTCTGTGTATATATGATGTGTGTATGATGTCTGTGTATGTATGTAATGTATGATGGGGGGCAGCGGCTGGTGTATATATGATGTGTGTATGATGTCTGTGTATGTATGTAATGTATGATGGGGCAGCGGCAGGTGTATGTATGATGTGTGCATATGTATGGTGTATATGTGTATGTGTGATGTGTGTATGCCATCTGTGTGTGATGTGTGCATGTATGTAATGTATGATGGGGGGCAGCGGCGGGTGTATGTATGATGTGTCTATGTATGATGTATGTATGTAATGTATAATATAGGGGGCAGTGGCCGGTGTATGGATATGTGTATGTATGATACGTGTATGCATGTATGTTTTGTACAGGGGCGGCCTGACAAGTGCTGCTGCCAGTTGTGCTAATTTTTTTTCTTTATTTTTAGTGGTTTCTGGCCACCCGCACTAAATTGCACCCCCAGAATCCCGCCCTTCATACTCACCCGCCGACCAAGAGCCCCACAGATGCACGCAAACCGGCTCAAACCAAAACTACAACTCCCAGCATGTTGCACCATAACCTAAACTGTAGAACTATAAAGTGCAACATGCTGGGAGTTGTAGTTTTGGTTCGGGTCATCTGCAGAGCCATAGGCTGCATCAGGGCATGCTGGGTGTTGTAGTTACTAACTGCAATTCCCAGTATTCCGTGACACAGCCTATGGCTCTGCAGCTGACACAAACCAAAACTACAACTCCCAGCATGTTACACAATAACCTTAACTGTACTACTATACAGTGCAACATGCTGCAACACCCACACAACCATAGGCTGCATCAGGGCATGCTGGGTGTTGTAGTTATCTAGTAACTAAATGCAACTTCCAGCATTTTCTGACACATAAAGTAAATAAAATGCACCACATTAACTGGAGAAGCAGAACCCCCCCCCCCCCCAGTAACACAGCGTTGTTCAGTGGTTTCCAATCAAAAAACTCCATATATAAGTCCCTATGAAGACTGAAAAATTAGTGATTAAAATATTTAAAAACGTGCGTATATATGTGAATAAGCCCCTTTCCTAATAAAAGTTCTGAGAATAAATGGTTCCCATAAAAACTACAGATCACGGCACATAAGATTACCCTCATACATCCCTGTATATAGAAAAATTGGAGTTATAGGGGTCAGATGGGGGGGGGGGCTTGCCTCGGGTGGAAAAGGAGCTAGCTACAGCCCTGCTGCCGCTAATAGCCTGACATACTGCGATCACCATGGCCGCTATTAGACCATTAGATCATCGCTGTCTAAGTTGACAGCAGTTGACAACACTACTTACATCAAATTGAAAGTTGATCCCACTACACAATATTCAGAAGAATTGATGACGCTATGTAGGAGTTCTAGAGATAAAGCTATTCTATCCAAACATGAATTTGAATACATCACAGGTACCCACAAACGTATACCAGCATTCTACACAATACCAAAAATTCACAAGGACCCAAAACTACCTCCTTATAGTGTTGGGTATTGGCTCTATAATGGCCAATCTTTCCCAATACATTGACCAACTATTGCAACCTTATGTAAAGTAACTGAATCCTATCTACGGGACACCACACAGATCATCCAAATTGTTGAATCAATCAAAAAGGGACCCATCTTGATTTTTGGGGACACTTGACGTGAGTTACACAATTATCAACCACCAACAAGGTTTAACTGCCATTCGAAAGACACTAGAGAGTCATGCAGATCTGCCATTGGAACACATTTTTTACTTGACCGCATTAATTTTATATTAACACACAATTATTTTAAGTTTGAACTAGATTATTACCTGAAAATTAACGGGACTGCCATGGGCATCAGATTTGCCCCCAGCTATGCCAATTTGTTTATGGCTAATCGGAAAAGTACCACCATCAATCCCCAGCTGGGTGGCGATCTGGTGTCATGGCACTGCTATATAGATGAGATTTTTCTGTTTTTATAGGGACTTATATATGGAGTCTTTTGATTGGAAACCACTGAACAATGCTGTGTTACTGGGGGGGTTCTGCTTCTCCAGTTTGTGTGGTGCATTTTATTTACTCTAATTTATGTGTCAGAAAATGCTGGACGTTAAGGTTATTGTGTAACATGCTGGGAGTTGTAGTTTTGGTTTGTGTCAGCTGCAGAGTCATAGACTGTGTCAAGTAATACAGGAAATTGCAGTTAGTAACTACAACACCCAGCATGCCCTGATGCAGCCTATGGCTCTGCAGCTGACCCGAACCAAAACTACAACTCCCAGCATGTTGCACTTTATAGTTCTACAGTTTAGGCTATGGTGCAACATGCTGGGAGTTGTAGTTTTGGTTCGGGCGGGTTTGCGTGCATCCGTGGGGCTCTTGGTCGTCGGGCAAGTATTAAGGGCGGGATTCTGAGGGTGCAATTTAGTGCGGGTGGCCAGAAACCACTAAAAATAAGTAAAAAAAATTAGATAGCACAACTGAAAGCAGCACTAGTCAGGCCGCCCCTGTACAAAACATACATGCATACACATATACATACATACACATATCATACATACACCGGCCACTGCCCCCTATATTATACATTACATAGATCATACATAGACACATCATACATACACCCGCCGCTGCCCCCCATCATACATTACATACATACACACAGAGACAGCATACACCCGCGCTGCCCCCCCATCATACACACATCATATATACACAGACATCATACACACATCATATATACACAGACATCATACACACATCATACATACACAGACATCATACACACATCATACATACACAGACATCATACACACATCATATATACACAGACATCATACACACATCATATATACACAGACATCATACACAGACATCATACACACATCATATATATACACACACATCATATATACACAGACATCATACACACATCATATATACACAGACATCATACACACATCACACATATGCACACATCATACATACACCCGCCGCTGATACACCCCCCCTAATTATACATTAAATACACATACAACCACCATCGGCCTCCTCACCTGAGCTTCACACCCCCGTTCTACATTACACAAGAAGCAGGGAGAGAGCGAGGACGAACACAGCTCCGTACAAAGCTCCTCCCCTCCCCCACACACAGCTCCATCCCCCTCCCCTGCTCTGTCTCCACAGGACCTCATCTACCACGGAGAGGCTGCAAGTTTGCACGGGGAAAACACAGAGCGGGGGGGGGGGGGGGGAGAGAGGACGCACTGAATGGGGCTGGGGAGGATTTCTGTGTGAGGAGGACAGACTGCACTGCACGGGGAGGATTTCTGTGTGTGAGGAGGACAGACTGCACTGCACGGGGAGGATTTCTGTGTGTGAGGAGGACAGACTGCACTGCACGGGGAGGATTTCTGTGTGTGAGGAGGATAGACTGCACTGCACGGGGAGGATTTCTGTGTGTGAGGAGGACAGACTGCACTGCACGGGGAGGATTTCTGTGTGTGAGGAGGACAGACTGCACTGCACGGGGAGGATTTCTGTGTGTGAGGAGGACAGACTGCACTGCACGGGGAGGATTTCTGTGTGTGAGGAGGACAGACTGCACTGCACGGGGAGAATTTCTGTGTGTGAGGAGGACAGACTGCACTGCACGGGGAGGATTTCTGTGTGTGAGGAGGACAGACTGCACTGCACGGGGAGGATTTCTGTGTGTGAGGAGGACAGACTGCACTGCACGGGGAGGATTTCTGTGTGTGAAGGACAGACTGCACTGCACGGGGAGAATTTCTGTGTGTGAGGAGGACAGACTGCACTGCACGGGGAGGATTTCTGTGTGTGAGGAGGACAGACTGCACTGCACGGGGAGGATTTCTGTGTGTGAGGAGGACAGACTGCACTGCACGGGGAGGATTTCTGTGTGTGAAGGACAGACTGCACTGCACGGGCGGATTGGGGTTCTCTGAGCAGCGGCCCCCGGCTATCGAAATCAGCTGGAGGCCGCCGCCCCCTCCATACACCCTGAGCGCCGGTGTGAGGTGTAGACTTCCATCGGCTCCTGCGCCTCACACCGGCATTAAAGAAAAATAAGGGGGAAGTCGGTCTGTCCCTGCTAGCCCGATACAGGGCTAAATCTATGAACAATTCACCTGCCCGGCGCCCAAAACTACTTGTCTAGGGCATCGGGCGATAGGATTTCCACATCCCTGATACATATATATATATATATAGATATAGATATATATATATATATATATGTGTGTGTCTGTGTGTGAGAGATTTATATACACTTTTTATAGACATATCCTTATAAATATTTCCCATATATGTTTTATTCGCAGTTATCAATTGCATCTATTATTGTAATTATTCTTAGTTCATATTTACTCCCATTCATATAACCATATGATATTATTACAGATTTTTTCAAACTGGATGTGACGTTTTCCACAAAAAGGAGTGGTTTAAGATATATACTACAGTGAATGACCCCTAAAAACATGTATATCAAGCTGCTGAGGAAAGAACCTACGGGACCCTTAAACGCATCCAGCCGAACAGTACAATTGCAACCACCACTAACCTTACTATTGAGATACAGCATAAGTTTGGACCATATCTGCCTAACATATCAGCATTACCCGATCTATCAACCTATGACCGCACGCTCTATCCCAACACAAGGACGCCGCCGGAATCTGCAAGTGCCGAACACAGAAGAAGCGCTGCAGTCAACCTAACCGGAGACCACCATCATCTCCACTGTGAATCTGAGAGACGGCCGAGTCTCCAGCAGCGCTCTCTCTGCCTAGAGAGCCTGGACGTGGATTAAGACCAACACACATCTTTAAGTAAGATTTACCTACCTGCACAACTGATGTGTATTATTGCAGTGCAGATACAAAACAAAACTTAACAGAGACTCTGCTGTATCTCACACCCCCAGATCAGGAAGCCCCAGACTTGTTATTTTATACACCTGGATAATATCATCATATGGAACGGAGCTGTAATTAAAGAGCGATCGCTGAAACAGAGCAAAAGCCCAATGCCATATACTGTACAGTATCATATCCAGGTAGGACTTATCATATGTGTGTGGGCACATTTTATACATTTTTTATAATACTATTATTTTACATTTTTGCCACCGCATTTTACTAAATATTTCATGTCATCTTGTGTCCCTGCTGACCCTGCTGAGTCACAGGACACAACGCATATTATTTTTATATTAATAAATTACATTTGATTCAATATTCACGACCCCGAGCCCCAAAATCTTTTTATTTTATTCTGTATGTAAATAAAAAAGTTTAATAAAAATAGTGATTTAAAAAAAAAAAAAAAAACTCCTAAGTCATGACTTTGGCTTGTCATGTAATGTTATAATTCCGTTATGCTTACGGTCCGTTGTGCTAAGGTCTAGAGTGTATCTCCAATAACATATTTCAGTTGTTCTGCTCTGTGATAGGTGCAGCATACATGGTACACTGGTGTCAGATTCCTCAGATTCCTTGCATGCCGATAGCAGTCAGTGCCCAATGGTCCCCGTTCATTATAATGTAGTCTGCCATGTTGGAATCTGACGTAACCTGCTCGTCCCTTCTTCCTGCCCCTAGCAGCCTATTCCTTTTTGACTCTTCTCTTCAGTCACCTCCTGCTGAGCTCTGGCAAATTACCATCTTTTCACCTTTGTTTGTACATATCTATAAGAATGTCAGCCTAGAAATCTACTCGGCTGAAGATGCAGGTATAAAGATTCTGGAGGAGGTTTATCACAGGTATGCACTCTAGCAAATTTATAAATATTAAGAGAGTATTTCCATCTCACTAGAGATGAGCGAACTTACAGTAAATTCAATTTGTCACGAACTTCTCGGCTCGGCAGTTGATGACTTTTCCTGCATAAATTAGTTCAGCTTTCAGGTGCTCCGGTGGGCTAGGAAAGAGTCTCCAAGGACTGTATCCACCTTTTCCAGCCCACCGGAGCACCTGAAAGCTGAACTCATCTATGCAGGAAAAGTCATCAACTGCCGAGCCGAGAAGTTCGTGAAGAATCGAATTTACTGTAAGTCCGCTCATCTCTACATCTCACTAATCCAATTTACAGTCATAGTGCAGGTAAAAATTTTGCAAAAATATATAATTGTTCAAGTGGTATCCTTACACATATTTTCAATTGCCTTTGATGTCAGCTCATTGTCTAGGTTACTGGCCTCCACTCTATAAATGGTGGTCAGGCTGCTGATATCACCCCCTCTCTGCACATAGCAGGAGGGGACCAGGTGATGGGATCCTGGGTGCATGATTGCCTTGCCTAGTCACTTTATCTGTGTATAGTATACATTGATAGTGACGGCTTCAGGGGTAATGTGAAGTTGTCACTAACCATGGATAGCGAGTCCTAATATGTACACATAGCTTTGTACAACAGATGCTGAACCGGGAAAATGGCTCCCACATAGCACCCAGTCAGTCACACTGCTATATTTGTATGTAAATACAAAGATATGTATTGTGTTTTAGCCTTCCACTGTCCAAGCATGCTGGGAGTTGCAGTTTTGCAACAGCTGGAGGCACCCAGGTTGGGAAACACATCTTTAAAGGGATGTGACAATACCACAAAATTATACCCAGAGAATGTATATTACAAAGCAGTAGACTTTACAGTATGAAATATAATTCTGAGTAAAACTGCTCTTAAAAAAAAAAAAGTACAATTTGCCAATTATCACAGAAAAAAAAAAGATATAAAAGACATTATTTATAGTCGTTTGTAGACATATTCACATCAGTGCTAAATTATATAGGCCTATTCAAGGAGAATTTACTAGTCTGTGGAAAATCTACAAAAGTATGTTAATCATGTCCAATTCACAAAGAAGAAGAAAAGTGAAGAAGAGAAAAGATTATATTGGATTTGATGAATTATTGTTAATAGCTCAGACAAAAAGAAAAGTCTGATATATCCTCCGTGAAAACTTCTTTTAAGTTCAAGAAGGAAAAAAAGTGAAACTTCAAGAAAATCGGTCATGGTTGGTATACAGATTTATGGCAAAATGTTCAGTTTAAGGGGCTGTTCACACTACGGAAATTCCACACAGAATTCTGCATGCAGCAGCCTTCCATTGATTTACATCTGTTCACTGAAACTTACACAGTGTGAACGAGCCCCAATTTGTAACTTATTGATTTAAAATGCTTTGGGGCTATTGAGCGGTGTCACTCAGCAATTGACAGCCTTCCCTGTATAAGCAGGTTTACAGTGAACGCCCTCACTGAAAAATTAAATGTTATACTGAATGTTTTTGTTTTGTTTTTGTTTTTTTAAATTTAAGCGTACCTGTCATGGAAAAAAAATACTGATGTATGTGACTCACTAGATCATGTAGATGCTTTACACGTCTTACACTGCTAAAAAAAAATAAAGGGAACACTTACACACCACAATGTAACTCCAAGTCACTGACACTTCTGTGAAATCACACTGTCCACTCAGGAAGCAACAATTGACAATCAATTTCACATGCTGTTGTGCAAATGGAACAGACAACCGGTGGAAATTATAGGCAATTAGCAAGACACCCCCAATAAAGGAGTGGTTCTGCAGGTGGTGACCACAGACCACTTCTCAGTTCCTATTCTTCCTGGCTGATGTTTTGGTCACTTTTGAATGCTGGCAGTGTTTTCACTCTAGTGGTAGCATGAGACAGAGTCTACAACCCACACAAGTAGCTCAGGTAGTGCACCTCATCCAAGATGAAACATCAATGCAAGCTGTGGCAAGAAGGTTTGCTGTGTCCGTCAGCGTAGTGTCCAGAGCATGGAGGCGCTACCAGGAGACAGGCCAGTACATCAGGAGACGTGGAGGAGGCCGTAGGAGGTCAACAACCCAGCAGCAGGACCGCTACCTCCACCTTTGTGCAAGGAGCAGGAGGAGCACTGCCACAGCCCTGCAAAATGACCTCCAGCAGGTCACAAATGTGCATGTGTCCACTCAAACGGTCAGAAACAGACTCCATGAGGGTGGTATGAGGGCCGGACGTCCACAGGTGGGGGTTGTGCTTACAGCCCTACACCGTGCAGGATGTTTGGCATTTGCCAGAGAACACCAAGATTGGCAAATTTGCCACTGGTGCCCTGTGCTCTTTACAGATGAAAGCAGGTTCACACTGAGCACATGTGAGAAGTGACAGAGTCTGGAGACGCTGTGGAGAACATTCTGCTGCCTGTAATATCCTCCAGCATGGACGATTTGGTGGTGGGTCAGTAATGGTGTGGGATGGCATTTCTTTGGGGGGCCGCATAGCCTTCCATGTGCTTGCCAGAGGTAGCCTGACTGCCATTAGGTACCGAGATGAGATCCTCAGACCCCTTGTGAGACAATATGCTGGTGTGGTTGGCCCTGGGTTCCTCCTAATGCAAGACAATGCTAGACCTCATGTGGCTGGAGTGTGTCAGCAGTTCCTGCAGGAGGAAGGCATTGATGCTATGGACTGGCCAACCCGTTCCCCAGACCTGAATCCGATTGAGCACATCTGGGACATCATGTCTCGCTCCATCCACCAATGCCACGTTGCACCACAGACTGTCCAGGAGTTGGCGGATGCTTTAGTCCAGGTCTGGGAGGACATCCCTCAGGAGACCATCATCAGGAGCATGCCCAGGCATTGTAGGGAGGTCATACAGGCACGAGGAGGCCACACACACTACTAAGCCTCATTGCAACTTGTTTTAAGGACATTGCATCAAAGTTGGATCAGCCTGTAATGTAATACTCCACTGTGATTTTGAGTGTGACTCCGTATCCAGACCCCCATGGGTTGATAAATTTGTTTCCATTGATAATTTTTGTGTGATTTTGTTGTCAGCACATTCAACTATGTAAAGACGAAAGTATTTCCTACGATTAGTTCATTCATTCAGATCTAGGATGTGTTATCTTAGTGTTCCCTTTATTTTTTTGAGCAGTATATTTTGTGTGTCTAGCTTCTGTATTTGGCCCACAAATCCCTCTGTTCTGCTGCTCACTCATTCTCACATCCACTGCTCAGGAAGGGGCATGTCCGAGGCAAGCACTGATTTCTATAAAAAGAAAGTATATTAGATATTTGTATATATTATGAAGTATATAAAAAATTTACAACACAACAAGTTTTTGTTTCTAACAATGGCAATTTAATCAGTTCTTTGTGCTCTAAAACATGATGTTTGCAGTTCAGATTAGGGGGTTGATTAGGATTTGAAAACACAGCTACTTTTTTTTTTCTTTTCAGAAACCGCACCATGCATGGGTGAACAAATGGCAGCTGGACAGGAAGGCAGAAGGGGAAAACTGACCTAGTAATGCAGAAAACACAACCATACATCAGGTGGAGCAGGTGTAAATAGGGGTGCCATTTGGAGATTGTAAGAGGATCTATTAAGGAGTGCACGCAAATGCAGGTTTAAATAGGGAGTGCCATGCAGACTGTCTCTAAGATTCAGCCAGTGCTTGTGCGCAGATTCTAGAGGACAGAGTAGGAACTGCAGCAGGAGACACTCCATACCCAGAAGACAAGGACGCAAAGCAGAAACATGGCACATAGGATGTTGCCTGATGCTGGTATGAACAAGGACACATAACCAGCAGCCAACCAGCAGCGTTCCAGTCAAAATGCATCCTATAAATGGTTATAGGCCCAGGACTCTTCTGCATGCTTTACAATGCATCTTGGCTTGTTCAGAATTATTATATAAAAAACATAGCAAAAAAAAAAAAAAAAGCTATAACATGGTGAGCTTTAAGGTCGAGACTTTATTTGGAGGGCCACAGTTTGAAGACCACTGCTCTAAAAGGTCATATGAAAATGGGATGTCCTCATATAATAATCAGGCGGTCATCGAGGTAACAATCCCTTGACCTGAACTACAAAAGATGACCAGAAAACTTCATTAACTGTCAGATAAAACTTTCCCAAACAATCGTTAAAGTTTCTTTAAATTTTTTACTCTAAATACAAAGTCTGCCATCCTGCTCTCTCCCCCCAAAAAGAGACGACAGCCCTTTCTGGCAAGTCCACAAAGGAGATGAGAAAATGCAAGAGCTAATTCTATTCTCGAATAACCACTGTTATGATGACAAGTTTTCCAGACTCTGCAGCAAGTCAAGCAGAAATATCCCATTTCCAACAGGACATTCTAGCATTCTTCTAAATCAGTTCACCATGGCGCCGCTTGAAATCTGTCCTGCGAGATAAGGCTTAAATCCGGCATGGTGCAAAGTTTATTAAAAATTAAAATTTTATTATGGGTGAAAATGCCTTCATTACTTAAAACTGAGAAAATATTAAAAAAAATAAAGGGAAAATGTAATATTTAAGAAGTCGAGGCTGTTTTAGACCAGTCCGGCGACAGATTACAATTATCGATGGCTGTATAGAGCCCCGATCTACATACAGATAATGGGACGCTGATTCACATGGTCAGAAATGTTGTGCTATGTTCTCAGAAACCGTATGCATACCACTGGTCCTTAAAGGGGTACTCCGGTGGAAAACTTTTTTAAAATCAACTGGTGCCAGAAAGTTAAACATATTTGTAAATTACTTCTATTAAAAAATCTTAATCCTTCCAGTACTAATTAGCTGCTGAATAATACAGAGGAAATTCTCTTCTTTTTGGAACACAGAGCTCTCAGCTGACATCATGACCACAGAGCTCTCTGCTGACATCAAGAGCACAGTGCTCTCTGCTGATATATCTGTCCATTTTAAGAACTGTCCAGAGTAGGAGAAAATCCCCATAGCAAACATATGCTGCTTTGGACAGTTCCTAAAATGGACAAAGATGTCAGCAAAGAGCACTGTGCTCGTGATGTTAGCAGAAAGCATTGTGTTCCAAAAAGAAAAGAATTTCCTCTGTAGTATTCAGCAGCTAATAACTACTGGAAGGATTAAGATTTTAACTTTCTGGCACCAGTTGATTTAGAAAAAAGTTTTCCACCGGAGTACCCCTTTAATGGGGTTGTTTCATTACAAACAAACCTTTTAAAGAAGCATTCTGGAAATAGTTTTTGCTTAGATTATCAAAGAATAATGTAGAGGTTCATGTGTATGCTGTGTTTACCACTTTGTGTCTTCCACTTTTTGTTGGTGTGGTAGGCATAAGATTGGATCCATTTTGATTTAAATATGCACAATGAAGTGGGTTCTGTAATGAAGCCTACATTTCCCATGAATCCTCTGGTATCGGATGGGGTGTTTGGTCACTGCACCTGGTCATCTTCATGCTAGTGTTGGAGATCACCCAGATGAACTCAAACCTACAAGAGGGTTGGAGTCAGTTCAAACTGTGCAGTTTTTATATATTTTTCTTAAAAAGCATTTTTTTTTTTTTTTTTTTTAGAGAAATAGTGCCATGAGGAGAAAGTGAATTGACTTATAATAGCAATTGAAGTGTTTTATAAAGATCTGATGTCTTAAAGGGAACTAATATGATTTTACTGTAAATAACACGTGGCAACACGTTATATGTAGTAACATTTTCATCCTCACCATCCCTGACGAAGAGACTGTGACGATTAAGATTTTAATATATATATATATATATATATATATATATATATATATATATATATATATATAACACGAGTTGCCACGTGTTATATATAGTAATATCACATGATTGGTTCCCTTTAAGGCTGTGTTAACACATTAATTTTGACTGCAGTTTTCACAAATTTTTACAGCATTTTAGCATTTTGCTGCCTTTTTCCAAAACTGTCATACAATTACATGTTTTTAACATAGTTTTCCCAACAGTGATAAAATCTTCATTTTTTCCATTATTTTGGGAAAATCACAGCAAAAGAAAAATAAAAAAGCAGAAAGAAAAGCAATGTGTTAACACAGCCCCAGAAGAGGTGTATAAATACTTTACAGTGGTCCCTTAAGTTACAATATTAATTAGTTCCCCGGACTCCTGTTGAAGTCCTGGGGGGAAAAAGTGTGGGAACTCACCCAAGATCTCCACTCAAAAGCTGGTCCTGCAGGATTCCTGCTAATGGGAATGGTATTCCTGCAGTGGAAAAAGTGCAGGAACTCCGTTCCCATGCGTTCCTGCAGGACTTGAGCCCTGGTTGTAACCATTTGGCCCTGGAAGATTTCTAGAGTCAAACTTGCGATCAAATGACCAAATCAGAGTAATAAAACACAGACAGATCTGTGCAAATGGTGCTGTGTATGACTAGTGATGGCTAGTGTCCATGACATCTGCAAAAAGGACAAAAATCCAGAGTGTTTCTTTAATTTATGATGGTCTGGCTCCCAAAAACCTTAGCAGGCAATTGACTTTCATGTGACGTATGCCCCCAGCTGCTCAGTTCCTCTACAAAGTAGATGCAATATTGCATGTGGCCATTCATATAAATGGCTATCCATTATGTGACAGGACCAACTATGCCATGGCAGAAGCTGCTGCTTGTTAGTTGTTCTACTTTCTGGCTGCTAGAGGAGATCTGAGAGGAGACCGACGTCTTTGCTAACCTTAGCTTAGCTCTGGGCGTCGAGCCAAGTGCAAGAACCTAGTGTTCTGCCCCATACACATGACTGCAGTGAAGAGGCACTTGTATAGGGCAGCACAAAATGTCACTCTTTACAAACTCAATGGTAGAAGCATAAAGTAAGAACCACCACTCCACACAAGGTGGAGGTGGGATAGGTGAGACACAACACCATTTACCACCGATCAATTGAGTAGGTGATAAATGCTCTCCACTGGAATACTCCTGTAGGCCTTACCTTAAAGGGATTTCCAGTACCCCACCAAAATTTGAGTGGGCATGAAAAAAAAATTATACTTACCTAACTCAGTCCCCTGTGGCTCCTGTTTCAGCACCTTCCAGTACCTAGCTCATTACAGTCAGTATATTCCAGTATATATTTATACTGGAATAATCCTTTAATTTTGTGCTTTAACATAGCAGGTGCTGCAAACAGAAAAAGTCAAACCCAAATGCATGCAGCAGCCAATGGCTTCACAATTTTTCCTGTTCCAATAAAACTGTGGGATTACGGGCAACACTGGATGGCCATTGGCCACTGATTGTGTGATTCCTCCACAAGTAAAAGCTGTAATATGGGAAACCACCCTTAAGGGGCAGTAGACCAAAAAGTCAATCTTTCTGCAACCTGAAATGGCTGATAACAGAGAAAAAAAGACTCATTTTAATGCATACAAATTGGTAATAAACCTTATATTGTTCCTTTATGTAAAAGTAAAAAGGTCTTGAAATTCAATATTGGGAAACCTAGACTATAAGCTCCAAGGATCAGGACAGACCCTTACACAGCTTTGTACCTGAGAGCAGAAAGGAATGACAGGAACTTTAGTTCTTCCCGTTAGTAATCTAACCCACAGCTCTGCAGAATGTCTCAGAGCAGTATAAAGTGCCCCCCAGGCAACAGCGATCATTGCAGTCACTTGCACAGCTGGTTACAGACACTTAAGGTGATGGGGGTGTCGCAGAGGATCTCTAGTAAACAAACAGCAACAAGATGAACAAGAAAACGTAAATCTGCTTTGATAGTTTTGTCACAGATGAAAACGTCCAATTTAAAGTGACTGGCGTACAGTAGATTCACTTAATTCCATTAATTTAAAAATCACAATTTGAGCAGACAATTTACTACACAGGCAGGCACAGCAATTCTTAACATCTCATTAAAACACCATTAGGCGGAAGCGTAGACAAAACCAGTGCCACGACTAATCCTCCACGATAGCATCATCCCAGTGCTCGGCGGGGCATCTGATATGGAGACAGACCATAAGAAGCACTTTCTTTTCTGGAAGTTAGACTGTTTAGCGCACAACACATTGGTCCAGATTTACTTAAAGGGGCACTTCGGTACCACAGTTTTATGGTTATCTAAAGTGTTTGTAGTGAGTTTAGCACTTTTGTAATTCACATGTTATACATGTGTCCGCAGCATATATGTTTTTTACTGACCTCTTTTCTGTCAAGGAAGTTCAGTAGTTTTTCGGGTTGCTTGTGACTGTTGTCCACACCTGCGGCCATGTTTGGTCACTGGTGTGGACAAGACGTCAGAGCTGCAGGTGTTGCTGTTTTTTTTCCTCCTGCAATGGTTTCACCCCTTTTCCACACCCCTGTAATGAATATTCATTGAATTGTTGAGGGAGGATGCATGTCTCCTCCCGCTGTCAGCCTACCCTGTGCCCGGCTTGAATACCCTGTGTCAGCTCTGATGCTGACATGTAACCCCTTCCCCGCCATGGGGACCGTGCGCCAGCGGGGGTAAACAGCTATCATGATTGCCCCCCGCGGGCGCACGATCCCTATGGCGGGGGAATTAGTAACATGTCAGCCGCAGCACTATCATGATTCCCCGGCCGGCTCCTTATATGACAGTGTGCTCAGCCCACAAACAGGGCTGGGCGGCAATGCAAAACAAGTTGGGCAGGGGACTGAAAGAGGAGACAGGCTACAAGGCATGCTGGGAGCTGTAGTTTCTGAAGCAAAGGCAAAACAGAAATAGATGCTACACTACACGGACACACTTGTGCAAAGAAAGGAAAAGAAAGACAAACAAAGAGCAAGCACGAGACCAGAGATAACAAGAAAACTCACCTGCAAGGGTAAGTAGAAACTGAAAAAACATTGGCCACCGGAGTACCACTTTTGTGACAAGACTTTTGCTCATGTATGCAGGAAAAAAAAAAGAAAAAAACCTTCCTTTTGGAATCCGCTTCTTCAGAAGGAGGTGTGACAGCATTTTTTCATAAGAAAACCAACAGTTTTATCTTTTATCGCTATACTACAGTGTTGGTTTTAGTGTTTTGCTGGGAAATAAGTTTTTCCCAGAATTAGGAATGTATGGACTTTTTTTGTTGCAGTTGTTGTATTGTGGGTATTTTCTTTTTAACTATTGTAGATTTATCTGTTTTCTCTTGATTTTACTATGTTTTATATTGTGTTTATTTTATTTTGGTGGTAATGTGTATATGTTTTACTTTGAAAAAAAATAATTTTACATTATTTTCTAGGTGTGAAGATGCTGACCTTTTTCTTGGTGTGAAGATGCTGACATGTTACAGAGACATGTGAAAAGTTTTTTTTATTGTCAGGGTGTCAGTGTCAAGACCCTGACTGATTAAGAGAACAAGTGGGGATAAGTGATCTTTGTATCGCTGCCCCACTTAAGTCTATAGGGAAAGGAGACAAAGATCCCGGAGAGTTGGGGAGTAAAGCACACTACCGTGTGCTTATTCATGCTTGATCTTCAGATCGGTGGAGTCGTGGCAGGTAGAATTCTTCAAGATGCCTCAGGCAGTATGGAGAAGAAAAGATCAGTATCAGATACTGATCTGAAGAGGAGGTTGCCTCCCCTGAAATGCATTATCCTTGTTTTACTTTGTGTTATATCAGCTAAATAAACCTAATTGGTTTTGCTACACCCATCTTTGTTGGATGGTTTTGAATTGCACCTTTGCAAGACAGCAGCGCCTCACCACTGGGTCATTTTTCTTTGCTTCCACATTTGCACACCTCACATCAGAATTAGACTTCCATTTCCCAGGACCCTGGGCAAACAGCTGATCTCTGCACATCTAAGTAGCCCACAAAAGGATTGAAAGGAAAGTTTTAAACCTGCTTCAGGTGGGCGGCCATTACCTCAGTTTTTTTTTTTCCTTTTGGCCCCTGCATAGGGATCCCAAGTCTCCAGGGGATTACATGAGGCACCCTTGTTGGTCTCCTTTTTTCTCTTGCAACATGTCCCCCCGTTTTAAGGCAGCAGCAGACCTTTGAAACCATATATGAAATACTTAGTATTAAATCTCACTTTCCTATGTAAATATGTCATACCAATGGTAAAGTTTCATAGTAATTTGAGCCAGATGATAAAATCAACTGCACATCTGTATTAGGGTGAACACATGACTGCAGCAAAACAATAAGAAAAACTTGCATAGGAGGCAGAAGAGGATATTTAGCATTAAGCGAATTGGAATAAAAATTAATTCTAGCTACACCCTGTTATTTGCATTACAAAATACTTGAAGTTTTCCAATTAACTGTGAAAGGGGAAAAAAAAAAGAGACAAAAGACGCCCATGGCTGGCTATGAGCTGGAGCCTCGCAGATCAACAGAGATTCTAATAGAGAACATGATGAATTACTACTGATGGGTTTCTATATGCAAAAGACAAGATAAAAAAACTCTGGAAAGGTATGATTAGTTACTGAACGCTGGGAGAGAACTTAACAGGTGTCACAGCGAGTCTGTCAATGATAGAAACTCACAAGGTTTCCGCAGAACAGACACGCTGCACTTGTTGGAAGTCTTAAGGCTCCATTTTCAGCTCCTATGAGCTATTGAAAAAGGTGATGGAATTCAATCAGACAGCACTCATCTCACATCGTCGGCACAAAACACATTGTCATATGCAGGTGATGGATGGAAACGTCTGACAGACTGTCCGGTAACCTACTATTATAGCTATAGTCCTGATAAGTATCGACAGAACAAAATTGGATCCAACGTGGGTACAAGTAAGGTCTGACAAGGCAACGGGTCCATCTCCCCTCTCCATAGACAATCGGAAGGCCAGAGTCGCCCAACAAGTGCTGAGGTTTGTGGATAAAGAGGTTTTTTTTTGTTTTTTTCTGAGTAGTATGAACACTCGAGGTCAACATATAGTTAGGTGAGTAAATTATTTGTGAAGAGTAAAAGACAGATTGAGGTATAAAAGAAAAGAGCGTTAACATGTATTCCTTACACACAGCACTGCTGGAAATAACGTCAGGAAGACAGAATTTTAAAATGTAAGGAATTGTAGAGTGCTATGAAAAAGAATGTAACCCAATTTCTTCTATTCTGGCATATGACTCACACTGTACACACTGTTTGGACATCCCTGCTTTACTAAGAAACAAAATGTGTTGGCAGACGGGAACCATTTGGTCAATCCAGTTTGCCCAATATTCTGAATAGTCCCTGGCCCTTTCTTATATGAATGATAGCCTTATGCCTATCCCAATCTTATATGAAGGATAGCCTTATGCCTATCTCTATCTTATATGAAGTATAGCCTTATGCCTATCTCTATCTTATATGAAGTATAGCCTTATGCCTATCTCTATCTTATATGAAGTATAGCCTTATGCCTATCTCTATCTTATATGAAGTATAGCCTTATGTCTACTCCATGCATGCATATCCCATGCATGCTAGCATCTACAACAAGGTAGATGCCAGCAAGCACTCACCATTCCTCTGCTACTCATTTTACACTCACCTCCGGACTCAGCGGGAACATCTACTGCCAAATACATTGAGGTCTGCACACAGAGACGGCTTGCGGCAATCCTGCTGGTGGCCTCTCACAGTGCAAGAACCAGGAAAGACTAGTTACACGAGAAGGGTGAGCATTGTACCATCCAATCTTTATATACAGGACTATATTGTTGTTATTTAGTAAAGAAGCAGGACACGTCGGAGCCAGGAGCCGTACTATCTTTATTACAGGAACCAGAAATCCACTATTTTTATTACAGTAACGAGTTATCCACTCGTCATCGGCTATGCTTACTAGATGTACGGTATTTAGTTACTTTCAAGAAATGGACATAACATCTGGATGAGATATATTCTTTTTTCAGGAACTAAAAACGTTTAAGCGCAATACAATTATGAACTATATATACATTTTTAGGTTATTGATTAATTCTGTATTATATGGTAGTGATTTAATTCTAAAAGTACACTTATTTTTAATTGTACACTCACAGGGGCACTGTGGGTGTTAAGTTAGAGTATTTTTAAGTTTATAAAATTATTTTATAAGCTACCTATCTTAAACTAATGTAAAAAGAAATCATATTAATTATATTACTATTAGTATACATACCATATATTCGCAAGACTGAGTGCCAGTATTCAATTTTTTTCCAGTTTTTCTTTTAATGCACCTATACAGGTATACAACTTGGCTATCCCAGTCGTATTAATTGGACTACTCACAGTGAGCCATCCCTATTCTTTTATCTATTGTATATCCTAAAAAGTTATACAGTGAGAATGATCGTGTGAGGAGCAGTGGCCCTCTATTGGTATTACAGGGCTACAAAGCGCGGGATGCTGTTCGGTGGATTAGTTTTATCTTCCAGATCTGCCTGTCCACTTCCCAGAGGCACTCCTGGTGTTCCAATGGAGAAGCAGCAACAGTCGGTCCATCTACCAGGCCTGGGCAAAACTCATATGGCAGCTCTGGCAGCTGGATAGCGCTTTCATCCTCAGTGATTTTGTCGGAGGCACTGCCGTGGTCGGATCCTGTTTACAGGCAGAAGTGCCAGACAGTGCAGTACTAAAACGATCTGTCTGCACTGACATATATATATATATATATATATATATATATATATATATATATATATCTCACACACTGTACCAGAAGGGATCTTGGAATGCACCATCATTGAATCCTACATGCAAACCTGCAAATGGCTTACTTGTGCTTCAGGAGAGGCATTTTCATGTATGCATAATAGCTGTGTATGATGTGCCATGAATGGGAGCAGATGCAAGTAGTGTAATACTTGTAGACTCTTTACACTCCTCTACCTGCCCAGTATTATTGGTTGCTATATCTATGTCATATTTTGCAATTGAACATTCTGTATACATCTTTATCTCTTATTTTGTCCCTGTTATGCTAGTGTCCTTAAAGTCTACCTGTCGTTAACAAAAACTCTTCATATAATAAACATAATACCATTATATGTACATTTGTAATATACATTGGTTAAAAAATGTGTATATTTTTGGGTGAAAAAATGCTCTCTCTGCCTTTGTTTATCTGTAAGGGGTCCAAATACAGGGCAGGCAGGAGTGAGGGCAGGACAAGCATGGCTCATGTGTGAGCCCGTAGCATGTCACAGAGCCCCGCATGTCCTCGGTGGACAGAGCCCCGCATGTCCTCGGTGGACAGAGCCCCGCATGTCCTCGGTGGACAGAGCCCCGCATGTCCTCGGTGGACAGAGCCCCGCATGTCCTCGGTGCACAGAGCCCCGCTTGTCCTCGGTGCACAGAGCCCCGCTTGTCCTCGGTGCACAGAGCCCCGCTTGTCCTCGGTGCACAGAGCCCCGCTTGTCCTCGGTGCACAGAGCCCCGCTTGTCCTCGGTGCACAGAGCCCCGCTTGCCCTCTGTGCACAGAGCCCCGCTTGCCCTCTGTGCACAGAGCCCCGCTTGCCCTCTGTGCACAGAGCCCCGCTTGTCCTCGGTGCACAGAGCCCCGCTTGTCCTCGGTGCACAGAGCCCCGCTTGTCCTCGGTGCACAGAGCCCCGCTTGTCCTCGGTGCACAGAGCCCCGCTTGTCCTCTGTGCACAGAGCCCCGCTTGTCCTCTGTGCACAGAGCCCCGCTTGTCCTCTGTGCACAGAGCCCCGCTTGTCCTCTGTGCACAGAGCCCCGCTTGTCCTCTGTGCACAGAGCCCCGCTTGTCCTCTGTGCACAGAGCCCCGCTTGTCCTCTGTGCACAGAGCCCCGCTTGTCCTCTGTGCACAGAGCCCCGCTTGTCCTCTGTGCACAGAGCCCCGCTTGTCCTCTGTGCACAGAGCCCCGCTTGTCCTCTGTGCACAGAGCCCCGCTTGTCCTCTGTGCACAGAGCCCCGCTTGTCCTCTGTGCACAGAGCCCTGCTTATCCACCCTCACTTCCTGTATTTCGACTCCTCATAGAGACACACAGGAAATAGCTGAAGGAATAAAAATGTACTTATTTTTTAACCAATGAATATAACAAATACAGTATACATATAATGGTATTATCTACATCATATAAAAAGTTTTGTTGACAGGTACACTTTAAGGACGTCTTCTCTGCTATGTACCTGTATAATGTATATGAAATGGTTTGCATGTTGGGTATGTTTACCCTAAGGAAATTCAGCGCAAAATATCCTCAGTGAATTCCAAAGTGGATCTGTGTTGCTTAAAATGATCCAGAATCAGCGATTATATGCGTTGTTGGAAACACTAGCACTGTTCCATTGACAAAAGCCTCTCTGGTGAATTCCTAAGGCATTTGGAGATGGGGTTAAAGGGGTACTCCGCCCCTAGACATCTTATCCCCAATCCAAAGGATAGGGGATAAGATGTCAGATCGCCAGGGTCCCGCTGCTGGGGACCCCCTGGATCGCCGCTGCGGTACCCCACTATCATTACTGCACAGGGCGAGTTCGCTCTGTGTGTAATGACGGGCGATACAGGGGACGGAGCAGCGTGACGTAATGGCTCCGCCCCTCGTGACATCACGGCCCGCCCTCTTAATGCAAGTCTATGGCGGGGGACGTGACGTGACCTAACGATGCTCCGGCCCCTGTATTGCCCGTCATTATGCGCAGAGCGAACTCGCTCTGTGCAGTAATGATAGCAGGGTGCCGCAGCGGCGATCCTGAGGGTCCCCAGCAGGGGAACCCCGGGGATCTGACATCTTATGCCCTATCCTTTTGATAGGGGATAAGATGTCTAGGGGCTGAGTACCCATTTAATAAGATATCCAGACCCACCCAGAAGACCATGACCCTAGAATCCGATCTGACCATGAATATACATTTTGTTCTACTGCATGAAATAGCGCAATCTGCAAATGCAATGCGAAAGTTCCCTTATATGTCACACAACTCTTTATAGGCCCAGGTAAAAAACAAACAAAAAAAAAAAAAAACACAGGTAGCCTGTCCTCCCCTCAATTACTATAATTTAACATCACATTTCACAGTCAGAAAATACCTCTAGGGTTCTCTTGGCGCCATGCTGCAGTGCAAAAACCTACTACAACACTATTCAATAAGAGGAAATTAAGTGACAACAGAACAAGAGAAAATGACAAACTTCTACGTCTTGTGTTCATCAACTTTTAGCTCCTAGCTACCAAACCTTTCTTTTTGTCTCTCAGCCTTTCACGCTCTACACAAAAAGCATTAGGTTTTATAATTTATACATTCCTGGATAGAGCAGCCATTACGGGTAGAGGTTCGCTTTGACAGGAACATGGAAAATTAATTACATTTGTGTTACTGACACAAAACTGCTCTCATTTTATAGCTGTTTGACAAGCTGCCTGGCTCTGCGTGTTTGAGCCGTCCTATGTTCAGCTTCAACACATGATCTGATTCCGTTGCAGGCAACGAGGCTCCTCATGTATATTTCTAAGAACGTAAGTAAAAAAAATAAAAAAAAACACAAAAATAAATGTTAACATAAAAGAGCTACACAAAACAAAGATAGACACAGGACAGCTTATGCACTTATTTTGCGTGTCTAGACCAATGTTGATGTAGCTATACTTGGATCCTTGGTTGACTGGGAGTTGTGTGTATTATGCTATAAAATAAAAAATTAAAGGGTAAGAATAACATTGCAATCATTTTTAATTACTTCAACATGTCTAAAATTAAAACTGAAGCAGTAAGAGAGGGAATCTATCATTAGAAAATCATATAAACATTACAAAATGAATAAGTAAATTATATATATCTACAGAAAATACAGTGACATTTCATTTTCCCTGCAGATCACTTGTCAGCTTTGCTGTGTAGACTGGAACAGAGTCTGTACATTCACCTCATTATCATAAGAGGGCAAGGTCAGTTTTCTTTTATTTCAGAGCCAAGGAATGCACTCTCGAATCACCCTCAGTGCAAAAAAAAAAAAGTGCAAACGTGTTACACTAAAAGAATGTGCACAAAGGATTTGGTCTATCGCAAGCCCTTCTCCGATAGACCAAAAGGTACCTGCAAGGTTCCAGGTTCGATGTCCGTTTTCATCGAAGGGACCACAAATGCTGCCGGCATCCCCCTTGGCGTTAGCCACACACACCTCCCCTAGACCGCTAAAAGGGACACCCAGAAGGGATACCGCTTCCTAACAATCCTGTGAACACGCAACACGTAAAAAGTGACGCAGTGACAAAAAAAAGTAAAAAATAAGTGAATGCGTGAAGGTATACTGCCCGGACATGAAGCCGGATCTATAAAGAATTTTCTCTGATGCAAGCCAGAAGGCCGGGAATCAAGAAGTGAGTGCCACAAGGTAAAGAGTTCATGGTGGCCGTGCTTACATTTTTTTTTTATCTAATAGCCGAGGAACGTGCTCTCGAATCACCCAAAGTGCAAGAAAGAGTGCAAACGTGTTACACAAAAAAAAAACGTGCACAAAGGATGTGGTCTATCGCAAGCCCTTCTTCGACAGGAGAGAGGCCCCCCAACAAACCTTACCCTTTGCCACCGGACCAAAAGGTACCTGCAAGGTTCCAGGTTCGATGTCCCTTTTTCGCCGAAGCTACTAAGAGACCACAAATGCTCCCGGCATCCCCCTTGGCGTTAGCCAAGGCATCTGCCTGCAGAGCCATAAACCGTCGGTACCATGCCCATGCAGGAGTACCCAGGGTTTTTGCAGGGGGGTGAGGAACCTGACGGCTACACACACCTCCCCTAGACCACTAGGAGGGACACCCAGAAGGGCTACCGCATCCTAACAATCCTGTGAACACACAACACGCAAAAAGTGACACAGTGACAAAAAGAAAGAAATAAGTGAATGTGTGCAGGTATACTGCCAGGACATCCGGCCGGATCTATAAAAATTTCTCTGATCCTAGCCAGAAGGCCGGGAATCAAGAGGTGAGTGCCACAAGGTGAAGAGATCATGGTGCCCGTGCTTCCACTCAGTGAGCATATACTCCCAGTGAGTTTCGGCACCTCCGGGTCACCACTCCCCGAGGCACTAAAGCACCTCGGCTCTAGACCCTCTCAGCAAGACCCGGAGGAAACAGGTCACATCAGGGCAGCTGTCAAGCTGATTCCTCAGACCCATCCCCACCAGCTCCACACCAACTTAAAACTGATAAGAACAGATACTGCACTTGATCTTAGCCAAAAGTCCGAGAAGCGATGGTCCGTAGAATAATTGTATTATCGTTAAAAGGGAGGGATCAGAAATCATTTGTCATTATATGGTGGGGTCAGCATTCATCTCATTATCATTAGAGGGAGCCGTCAGCAGTCATTTCATTATAATTAGAGCGAGGGGCCAGCAGTCGTATCATCATTAGAGGGAGGGGTCAGCAGTCATAACATTAGAGTGAGTGTCAGTAATCATCTCATTATGATCAGAGGGAGCGGTCTGCAATCATTTTATCATCATTAGAGGGAGGGGTCAGTCATATCATCTTTAGAGGGAGGAGTCAGCAGATATTTCATCATCATTAGGGAGAAGGGCCAGTAGTAATCTCATCATTAGAGGGAGTGGTCAGCAGTCATCTCCTTTTCATTAGAGGGAGGGGTCAGTAGTCATCTTATTAGAGGGTCGGGTGAGCAGTCATCTTATGATTAGAGAGAGGGGTCAGCAGTCATCTCATCATATTAGTAGGAGGAATTTAATACGAGCCCTATTGTACTGCTGGAGGCCTAGATAAAGCAGATGATTAACACTATAAAAACAGATAAGGGTCTTTAACCCTTTTCCATTCCCTGGATACCAGGGGAGAGGTTGTAGTCGAATGCTGTCAGAGCATGCTGGGAGTTGTCGTTTTGCAAACACTGGAGGCACCCTGGTTGGGAAATACTGCCAATTAAGCATCCACACCCTGCTGCACTGTGCACGATATACAAACCAACAATACAATGAACATGTGCGCCTCCAATAGGGCCACATCCAAGGACATTTTTCAAATGTACATCTCTTTTCCATACTGATATTTAATTGACTGTACTAACGTGAATATAAGATATGTCACCTTTACTGACTACGATATGAAATTTCCATCCAGGTTACAGGTCTCTTCATCTCACTGCACCATTAGATTGTAAGCTCTGTGTGACTAAGATTTTTTGCCGGTTCACTGCACCGGATCAGTAATGTCTAATGCATATATAAATAAGAGACGATACTTTATTTACAGCCGTATTACAATCAGGAGCCGCTCATCCATCTCTTGTACATTATTTTTTCATAAACTTTCCATATAAAGCATGACTATGCTCTGTTGCGATTTGTCCGTGTATAATCTATTATGCTGCAAAGTTTATTATTCAGCCTTAATGGAGTGAATTATTTTCACTTGGATCACACACAACAAAAACACACAAACTACTGAGCAACAGACTTTCAATTGAGTTTTTTTTTATGATTCTTTCCCCTGAAATAAATTGCTCATCTCATTATTTTCCGCTGTCTCCTGGTATGATAATATGCCCATTGCTGACACCTCTCCTATTCTCCATGGCAGGCCGAACATTAGCATGTAAATAGCTGACAGATAGTGGCAAACGAAAGAAAAGAACAGTTCTTTAATTAACTTTAATCCGTTGCAAATCCATGCAGCAATCTGCTAGGACGGTGCGCTGCACAGGATCTTCTTAGGAGGTCCCTAAATGCTGCCTCCGGATGCCCACCAGACCAGAACGGTGAATGGGAGAGATACACCGCCATACGGAAAGGGTAATAGAAAAATTGGGAGCTTATGTTGTAACAAGACCGGATAATTTATGCCCGACAATACAAAACATGTTAAAAGGAAATTTGTCAGCTGCAGACACTATTGGATAGATGTTAGGGTATAAAAGGAAACTGTTCTTTTCTTGGAGCTGATGGTGGTTGTCAAATTTATAAAATCTCCTCCTTTATTTCTCAGCCAAGTGTCAAAGAGGCAGGACCGAGCTGCTTACTCACCCTTATCTCCCAGCACCTCCTGGCCTCATGTACAGAACCCTGTACGCAAGTGAGGGAAGTGAGGGTGAGTGAGCAGGCGTGCCAGGCTGTGCTAACTGAGCAGCTTGGTCCCACCTCTTTGACACTTGCCTAAGAAATAAAAAGGTCCTTTCATAAGTTTAACAACCACCATTCGCTCCAGGAAAGTTACAGAGTGCTTTAATACACTACTACAGTTGTCTCCAAATGGCTGACCGCCAGATGTTGCTAAATAATTGCCAATCTGATAAAGGGTTATAACCGAAACACATTACTGGTTGATAAATAAAACTATATTGAACGCAAAGATCTCCATCACGTATATGCATGTAAAGTGCAGTGCCTGCAGAGAGATTTTCTTTATCTCTAAATTTCCACTACCCTATGAGCAGAAGCACCCAAGTGAATGGAACATTTATACCCTTAAAGGGGTTATCCAGCATAAGTTGATTTTAGTACCTACCTGGCAGACAGTAATGGACATGCTTAGGAAGGATCTGCGCTTGTCTTAGGCTAATTGCTATGCTGTGAGATTACCAGAACACTGTGGCTAGCTTTCTGTGAACTTGAATTTCCTGTTTTCAGTTTTCTTGCTTGCCTACAAATCCCATGATTCCATTTTCCTCCTTCCACACATCAGCCACCCCACCCATTGAAACATAAATGAGCTGCAGACCTGTGGTCTTCAATCAGGATGCCTACAGTTGTTGCATTAGTTGCAGATTGCTCTCTCCACCCATTGAAGCAGACAGGCTCCCTTTCATCAGCTGACTAGTGAGGTCAGGTCTCAGCCGCATTGCAAGCTGGGAAAAATCCAAGACAGCAGTCATTTTGTATGCTGATAAAAATAAATATTGGGGTGAAAATCACAGAAGAATTGTGAGAAAACCGTCACACACAGGTACAGACACTATATTATGAACTACACTAACTTTACAGCCCCTGTAGCATAGTCAAATAAAAAAAATTCCCCGAATACCCCTTTAATACAAGGGTGATATGCATATTACCTATATGCTCCAGGTGAGCAGTGTACAGTACCATTGGTACCTCCATTTTATGACTCGTTTAATGTGCTAGGGGCCAGTGTGGTCTCCATTTTCTACTATCCTGCTACATAGGCCCAGGCAGCAGTCTCCTCTGGTTTGGTCCTAGCACACCTCTAACCCAGATTTACTTTCTTTAGCACAAAACCCCTTTAAACCCAGCAGACTTCCAGGACTGAGAAGGCTTACAGAAAACTCAGCCAATACCTTCCTTAGCAGTAGAATGCACAAAGCTCTGTAGGATGTCCTCTTATAGGGCTAAGACTATGCAGAGTCTTCAATCACAGCTGATTGCTTCCACTCAACATATACCTCTGAGATGTCCTATGGGCTTTGCTAGACAACCTTTAGGGTACATCTAAAATCATTAAGTCCATCATATCAACACAAATTGCCAGCACTGCCGCTTCTCAATATGCTTCACATTACTTTCACCACCAACTCTATATGGACGGAAACTCCAGGATTTTGTCACCTCAGTACTGGTCAGCTACTCCAGGTGTCAATCATTGGAATTGAACAGGCTCAGGCCTACTTTCTCCACAAAGGCCTTTTGACAATACATGTGGGCTAACCACACACTACCAGTGGTACCAAACCACATTTTCTTCCTGTTCCGCCCACTAAAGATGTGACACATTGTCTCACCATTGCAATGCATACCTCTCTCCACCAGCATCCATTTCTTCCTGACCAAACCTTCACATATCATAAGCCTCGAACCCCAACAACCCAGGGCAGAAGAGGGACATCAAAATGGATAAACCACACACTGACACACAACATATACACCTGCAACATACATATTGAAAGTAGTTATCTCTATCCCCATCATAGGGGTAAGAAGGTGGTCAGTGGGGGTCTGATCTTGGGAGTCCCAGTGGTCAGACACCCCTAATCAGCTTGTCATGCCTTATTCTGTATATAGGGGATACATTATTGAGATTCTAGAAATAACCCCTTAATGGCTGAGTAGTCTCACATTTACTAAACAAGGGAGAAGCATTATATGCACCCTCCCAGCTTTACAAATGGGTCCGACGTATAGTGAAAGTCAACGGGTGACATATGCCTTAACCCAACCTTATGCTAAAAGAAATGATCAACAAGAATTTAATTGAACTTGAGGGCAGAGAATGGTTATAAAATATTAATAATTTAAGTAAAAATAATGGGTGAAAATGCTGATAAAGCAAAAAAATTCCAGATAAAGTTATTGGCCCAGATTTATCCAACTGTGTGAGAGACAAAATAGAGTGATTTTCCCACAGCAACCAATCACAGCTTAGGTTTCACTTTACCAGAGCTTGTTAGCTGAGCTGTGATTGGTTGCTGTGGGAAAATAACTACACTTTTTATATATCTGGGCCATTACGTCTAAATTAATCATTACTCCTTGTTGAATTCCGTATTGGTTTTTCATGACATACAAATCCTATCATCTCATCTAGAATGTCTGGCACTGCGAGGGTTACGCAGCCTGTATAAGTAGTTCAAATACATTATTTCTCCACCAACACACTTATATAAAGCCTATCTTAATAAACATCTTCCCATCAGAAAAAAGGCATTTTTTTGTTTTGATTTCATTACATTTTCTGAAATTGCTTTTCTAGATGTTGCTGCTCATACATGCAATGCGCTCGCTGCCAAGACTCCCGTTAATGTACTGATATCTCTGACAAGGTCAGCGCGCTAATAATTTCACAAAAGGTCATTTCTCCGCCCTGTATATGGAAACCTGAGTTGGGAAACATGACACAAAATAATGTCAGCTCACGAAAGGTAAGAGGCAAAGGCCAAAGTGCCACTCCACACTATCATTTAACTCCCTCCAGCAGGGACATTTGCCACACAAATCATTTACAGGTTGCGTGGGTTAACCCCTTTTGTCATTGGGGGGGGGGGGGGGGGGTAAAAGGAGTAAGTCACACCAAATTCCAGGGTGAAAAATATCCATTTCATTGGAGGACATGAGATGTATTTTTTAAAGTATTTTCACTGGTGGCCAAGAAAATGGATGAAGGGTCAAAATCACTAAAAAGTAGTCACAGATATTGCATATAGAAGCCACAAATAGTAATATGTAGAGAAAGGGAGGTCAGATATAGTGGATGGAGAGAGCATTTAAAGGGGTTTTGCGAGCAAAAACATTTTATCCCCTGTCCTAAGGATAGGGGATAAGATGTCTGATCGCAGGGGGCCCGCTGCTGAGACTCCCCCCCCCCCCCCCCCCCCCCCACGATCTCTTTGCAGCACCCGCATTCTATGCGGGTGCTGAATCTCCAGTTTCGGAAACCTCCGGGTTTCCGGGACTGGGGACGTGACGTCACGCCACGCCCCCTCCATTCATGTATATAGGGGATAAAATGTTTTTGCCCGGAATACACCTTTAAAGAGTATGCCACTTTGGCAACCAATTCTTGCTCCAATGCAACCATTCTCTCAAAACTAACCTTTGAGACTACAGTGAAACCTCTCCAAAAGACAACCATATTGAAAAAACCCCACCTTACACAAACTGCATTTTCTGTGACAATTTTCCAATTCCTCTTTTATTATGCAAATACTTTTTTGTGCAATTTTGGGTGGTCATTTATAAACAGGTATAAGTTATTATACATATGTGCCTCCACGGTTACAGACTACATCCACACTTTTGTAGTCAGACCTCACAGTTATGTGTTAGGTAGCTACAATAGTGGACAACAGGTGAATAGGCTGATATCGCCTTGTGTAGTATGGAAAAAAATAAAATAAAATAGCTGATGAACAAGCAAGTGCTCATTCATGGGCTGATCAGGTTGTTTTGACACTCTCAAAAATCAATGCCTACTGGCTGCACATGGTCGCAAAGACGCTTGAGGTACTTTGCAGATCCCCATCCAAAGCTCAAGCTGTCTGATAGGTTCTATAAACGAGTGCCGATCTAACACTGTAGGTTACAAAGAAGACAGGGCAGAGGGTGCAGAGAAACACGACTGCAAAGCTGAATTATGATTGCCTGGAGTGTTCCTTTAAGTATGCTACCTAAGTAGATTTTTACAGATTGGTTAGTCTCTCTTTCTGCTGCCTCAAAGGAAGAGACCGAAAATGAAACTAATGTAGCATGCAGGTGAATAATCAAAGTCACAATAGAAGTGGTGCGGCACTGCTGGTGGTGTCCTGGGGTGTAAGACGGCAGATGGATGCTAGTGTAGCTGTGTTGCTGGAGGTGGTGCTCAGATAAGGCAAGCAATGTACAGATCAGTCCATAAGAAACAGAAAATATCAGCACTCACCAATTCAGCTTGCAAGTCTTCTTAATTGAAGCATACTTACAAAAAGGGTACAGAAGAGAAGGGTAGTGGGGGGATAGTGAATGGCGACCGAGCTCCTGTTTCGCACGCTTGGCGTGCTTCGTCCGCCCATTATGGCCGGACGAAGCAAGCCAAGCGTGCGAAACAGGAGCTCGGTCGCCATTCACTATCCCCCCACTACCCTTCTCTTCAGTACCCTTTTTGTAAGTATGCTTCAATTAAGAAGACTTGCAAGCTGAATTGGTGAGTGCCGATATTTTCTGTTTCTTATGGACTGAATAATCAAAGTCAATGAAGTGACACCCCGAGAAGACAATCAAATATTATCTTTTAATCCAAATCATATTACCATTTGGTAATGCTAAAATGGTAGAGGTAGCTAATGGTACCTGGAAAAAATAAATCAGCAATCCGCAGTTGGTGGATCTATCTTTTTCTTTTATTTATTTGTAGTATTTGAATCAAGATCAGAGAACCCCCTTTAATTTTATTTTTTTATTTTATTACCTACACTATTGTGACTATGACATCCCAACTTATCATGATCATTGCTGCTGCTGCACTTCCCATCTCTTTTTTTTGCAGCCGCAAGACAGCTATCTCCTTCTCTGTCCTGAGTGATAACTTGGCTGTAAAAATAATAATAATCAGTTGAGCATTTCCATTGTGTTATAATAAATTTACACAAGAAAAAAAAATCTGGAAATATCTTGTTTATTTTACAGAGCCTGAGGATATGTATGTAATCACTGCTTGTGCCCAACTCAGTGAAACGAAATCAATGCATCTCAACAAAAACAATTCAAGTGGAGATCCCATCCACTTTGATTGTAAAGCGTGCTATCATTTTCTTTCCAATGTTTGCATTTCAGACACTTCAAAAACTAGAAAATCTACTTGGAATTTGTATTGGAGGATGATAGCAGGAGAACCGTTGCAGAGAGCAATTTCCATTTGCTTAATATAGCTGCGATATTTTAATTATCCTCTTTGAGAGCCTAAGAGACAATGCAAGTGAATGCACATTTAAGGTTGTGCATCGCAGACTGTAAAGAGCTCTTAAACAACTAGATAATTAAGCAAATATTACACTCATTGAATTTACGGATCAAAGACAGCAGAGGACTTTTCTATATGACAAAGGGAAATTCCGTCTATAATTTAAAGGTAATGTATCATCAGAAAATTACACTATTTCAATCATGTATTTAATATAAACATTATCCATACAAAAAGAAGAATCTGAAATTTTCCAGTTTACACTGGAAGAACACATAACATCTATTTTTCTCCTATTTTTTGTCAGCTTTAGTGTGTAGACTAGGGCAGAGCCATCTCATTATCACTAGAAAGCAGAGAAAAAGAATGAATGGTGACAGATTTATAGTTCTGATGGGAGAAAAGATAAGGTACAGCACAGGAACAACTAGCTCTCCAGTCAGTCAAGGATGGTACTTTCCTAGAGATTGCATTAAAGGAGATATTTAGTGCTGAGAAACTTATAGATAAGTTTCAGATAGCGGGGAGGTGTCCAACCGCTGGGGCCCCCGCGATCTCATGTACAGGGCCCAGGCAGCCTGCGGGAAGGGGGCGTGTTGACACCGCACGAAGCGGCGGCTGACACGCCCCCTCAATACAACTCTATGGCAGAGCCGAAGCGCTGCCTTCGGCAATCTCCGGCTCTGCCATAGCGCAGTAGTGAGGGGGCGTGGCCGCCGCCGCTTCGTGCGGTGGTCAACACCCACTATCTGGCTAGCGACCGGGGGCCCCGTATAGGAGATCACGGGGGGGCAGTGGTCGGACCCCACCCGCAATCTGAAACGTGTCCCCTATCCTTAGGATAGGGGATAAGTTTTTCAGCACTGGACTACCCCTTTAAGTTCTCTAGGATTGTCAAGGAGCAGATGAAAGTGACCACTATTATTCTGTGGTAAGGGGGTATGGAGGAGGGGGCGCTTACAATGTTCTATGCCGGCCATCACTGTTCCAGTATAGGCTGAATGTACCATCGGCCTTGGACTATTTACATGAGGAAGTCTGCTGAAGCTGTAAAGCAAACTAAAGGCTGGCATAGGGAACCTGTAGGAGGGAGAGAAGTGAGGTGCTCAACCCCAGGGGAAACTGTAGTGGATTCTGTTTAGGGGCTGAGGACGATAACTTTCCAAGTGGACCAATAGATAGCTGCAGGGGTGTGGAAATTAAAAAAAAAAAAAAAAACTACTTGTCCAAGGGACTAAAGCGGAACACAATCTACTTGCCCCTCAAGAAAATCCACTTGTCCTGGAAGATAAAATAATTTCCACCAAAATAGTACGATTCACCCCAGTAGACCACCAGGGATGGATATAAGATCCCTTTAGACACTGCTGACAACTTTGACAGCGGTGATCTAATGGTTTAATAGCGGCCACAGCGATCGCAGCATGCCAGGCTATTAGCGGCGGGAGAGCTGTAGATCCTTTTACGCCCGAGGTAAGCCCAGAAAAGTCTAGATGTAACTTTTTGATCACCTCTTAAAAAAATTCTCATATGAATTGACCAAAAATGAGCAATTCTGGACAATTTTTTACATTTACACTGTTCACCGTACGGTTTAATTAACATTATATTTTAATAGTCTGGACATTTCCACATGCAGCGATACCACTTATGTTTATTTTTGTACATTATTTTTATTTAAAGAAAATTGGAAACTTTTATTAGGAAAGGGCCTTATTCACATATATACGCACTTTTTAAAATATTTTAATCACAATTTTTCAGTCTCAATAGGGACTTATGTGTTACTGGGGGGTGTTCTGCTTCTCCAGTTTATGTGGTGCATTTTGTTTCAGAAAATGCTGGAAGTTGCATTTAGTTACTAGATAACTACAACACCCAGCATGCCCTGATACAGACTATGGTTCTGTGGGTGTTGCAGCATGTTGCACTGTATAGTAGTACAGTTAAGGTTATTGTGTAACATGCTGGGAGTTGTAGTTTTGGTTTGTGTCAGCTGTAGAGCCAGAGGATGTGTCAAGGAATACAGGGAATTACAGTTAGTAACTACAACAACCAGCATGCCCTGATGCAGCCAATGGCTCTGCAGCTGACCCAAACCAAAACTACAACTCCCAGCATATTGCACTTTATAGTTCTACAGTTTAGGTTATGGTGCTACATGCTGGGAGTTGAAGTTTTGGTTCGGGCGTGTTTGCGTGCATCCGTGGGGATCTTGGTCGGCTGGAGAGTATGAAGGGGGCGGGATTCTGGGGGTGCAATTTAGTGCGGGTGGCCAGAAACCACTTAAAATAAATAAAATTAGATGGCACAACTGGCGGCAGCGACCCCCCCCCCCCCCCCCCCCGAGACACGGGCCCTTGGAAATTGCCCTAATGCCCGACGTGACAGTCCGCCCCTATACACAACATACATACATACACGTATCATACATGCACCAGCCACTGTCCCCATATCCTACATCCCCCCCGCCACTGCCCCCCCACATCATACATTACATATACACATCACAGATACATCATACACACACTCACACCATACATATACACACATCATACAAACACCCACCGCTGCCCCATCATACATTACATACACATCACACACAGATATCATACACACATCACACATACACTTAAACCATACATATACACACATCATACATACACCCGCCACTGCCCCCCCAATCATACATTACATACACATCACACACAGACAGACATCATACATTACATACACATCACACAAAGACATCATACACACATCATACATTACATACACATCACACACAGAGACATCATACATTACATACACATCACACATAGACATCATACACACATTATACATTACATACACATCGCACAGACAGACATCATACACACATTATACATTACATACACATCACACATAGACAGACATCATACACACATTATACATTACATACACATCACACAGACAGACATCATACATTACATACACATCCACTCACACCATACACACATCGTACATTACATACACATCACACATTCACTCACACCATACATATACAACCACCCTTCCTGCCGCCGCCGCCGCCCGTATTCTCGGTCTCCTCACCTGAGCTGGCCATGAGTGGACATCAGAGCTGTAGTCACACTGGCCGGTGTGAGGTGAGATTTCCGTCCTCCCCCTCACCCCCCCCCACCAATCTGTGTTTTCCCCGTGAAAACTAGCAACCTCCCCGTGGTGGATTAGGTCCTGTGGAGACAGAGCAGGGGGAGGGGGAGGGATAGAGCTGTGTGCGGGGGATGGAGCTGTGTACCGAGCTGATTACGTCCTTCCTCTCCCCCTGCTGTGTCTTCTGAGCTGCGTCCTCCATCCTCCGGGAGGGGAGATAAGGGGGCGTGGCACCGGTGTGAGGTGCAGACTTGCATCCGCTCCTGCGCCTCACACCGGCATTACAGAAAAATAAGGGGGACGTCGGTCTGTCCCTGCTTGCCCGATACAGGGCTAAATCTATGACAAATTCACCTGCCCAGCGCCCAAAACTACTTGTCCCAGGCGTCGGGCAATAGGATTTCCACATCCCTTGCTACAGTGTGACTTGGTTGTCCTGTACAGTGGACTAAATAGTTAGGCCAGATGTTTACCATCAACAGCGAGGCATGAATTAATTGGGAGTAATTAAGCCTAAGGTGCGGCCTAGACAGTAAGGTCTGGGGTGTCTCAATTGATACAATCCCGAAGAATAGGGTTTGGAGAATTTAAATATGAGCGTGGGCTTGGCTTAGTTTCTGAAAGCAGTCAGTGAAGCCCCCTGAGCGACATCAGCAGTGTGTCAGTGCCTTTTGTTGGAGAGTGGTGCCTTTTGTTGGAGGCTGGGCGGAAAACATTGCCGAATGCTGCATGCAGGAAGAGATGAAGTTTATAGGTGGCGTGCACCACTAACATTGCAGAAGTGAGTTTTAGAGAGACCATGTCTTAGGGCTGAAAATTGTTTGTTCACATAGGTAAGTATGCCTGCTAGGAAGACTACTAGGATTTTCTTTTCGGACAAAATCTTTAGGACTACCATCATGGCAATGATAAAAGGAGATTTTGAGGCAGGCATTAGAGAGGCCCAGTAAAGCAGAATTATTGTCAAATGTCTGATAAGGACCTGTGCAAAGTTACACAGGCCTGGAGGGTCTCCTGTGATGAGAACAGGGACCCAGATCTATACTGCTGAATATTGCCATACTTCTCTTATATATGTATTCTGAAAATGCTTGAGCAGAAGCACAAGAGACAGATAAAGAGAGGTATGAGATAGATAGGAGTTATTTACAGAAATTAAAAAGCAACCAAACTTTAAAAACAAAAATGCCTTCTATCCCTAACGTATAACAAAAAAGTTTTATAATATATTTTCACAACTTACAGTAAAATGATGGTAGCAGAAGGCTAAGGGTTACCAACGGGATGTTTCAACATTTCCTTTACAATTTTCTCACCCAAAGGAAAAAAAAAGTCTTAAATTAAGATATGACAAGAAGGTATTCTAATTTCAAACTTGTTGAAAGTTGACACAGACTATTAACTCTGGGGTCAGCCGTGATGTATAATGATTCAAGTTTCTTATTACTGTAAAAATTGCTTTCCTAAACCTACGGTTTTATCTGTCACGAGAAGAAAACCAATATTAGAAGTGTGAGGAGAGGCGCAGCGGCTCCATTCTGAACACAAACGAAAGAAGAAAAGCGACAGATTTTGGTATTAATCTTTTGTTCTATACCCTGGTATTCACATTCAAGAACAATAAATCCGCTCGGGAAGTCTTGCTTAAGTGCATGGTGAAACTGTTTCCATTCTTTAAAGAAAAAGAGTGTTTGATTCCTACTTCTATTCTCTCTTCTTGATATGATTATGATAAATTCTAAGATTTGTACGCGGTAATGTCTAAACAATAGATAAAAGAAAAGTTAAAACAGTCATAGGTAAAGCAAAAAAAAAAAAAGAGAATCTAAAGGCTGTGTGTCCATCTAACGGCTATAGAAAGTTAAGCGTAGTCAACAAGAAAGCGGCACAGTGATTTCTTTTTAGAAGTCGGTTATTTGGATCCGGTATCCACTGACTGATTTCACCCCAATGGCTAGCCTAAAAAAAAACCTTGAAAACTACTCCAGACACACATAGATTCACATGACGTATGAATGGACATGGGTGTCAGAGGGGTTACCTAATCTCAACACAGCCAATGGGATCAGTTGATAGAATGAATATTGCAATATTACTAAGCAATCATATATATATATATATATATATATATATATATATATATATATATATATATATATATACATACTAGCTGAGTACCCGGTATTGCCCAGTTTTTCCTTCCTAATCCTTGTTGGGGAGGAAAATCAACAAAGGAGGAAGCTTTTGACTTCATATCCAGTTCTCATATATTGTTGTCATATCCCAGCCCCATATCCCGTAACCATATCCCGTCCTCATAGCCCATCCTTATAGCTCGACCCCATAGCCCCACCCCATAGCCCGATCACATAGACCGTCCTCCTATCCCATCCTCATATCCCGTCTTCATATGCTGTCCTCATATCCTGTCCTTATGTCCCATCCTCATATCCTGTCCTCAGGTGGGACTGATTTGTGATGAAGATATTGTAAGCTGAAAATAGAAGGGGACGTGGCTTTATGGGACTGGGCGTGATTTGCAAACCAGACCAATGCACAAAAAGGGTAGAGAATAAAAGGGTGGTGTCTTTGTGAGATGAGGTGTGGCTTACAAGCCAGACTGACACATTCACCAGGAGATGCAGAGCGGAGCTTGTGGAGTAAGGTACCGGAAGTCCCATATACTTGCATGAAACTTGAAACAAAAACCCATCTTTTATATAAGGGTGTAGGTAGGGGTTAATTTAACTATCATATCTTTTTATTTGGCATATAAGTAATATGTGTACCAGGTATTATTAAAATATCTCCAGCCCTATGGAAGCTATATGGGAACATACATTTCCCATAGATTTGCATGGGACTTCAAACATAAGGGTTATATTACCTATCCTGTGTTTGTTGTTGACATATAAGTAACATGTGTTCCAAGTTTCATGTTAATATCTTTAGCCGTTTGGACGTGAAGCTAGAATATACACATTAGCCCTCATTTACTAATGTCAACCCGACTTTTTTTGTCGGGTTGTGCGACCAAATTTGTGTCACATAGCCCATGCGACACAAATTTGGTCACACAACCCGACAAAATATATCATCACTCCAAAAACACAACCCGTCAAAATGGGCGTGGTTATCACAAAAAGGGGCGTGTTCCTGACAAAAAACACTTGGAGTATGATGAAAAACTCACAGGAAAACCTGTGAATTTTTCTTCACCAAAACCTGACAGCTCTGAGCTGTAGGGAAATTACTGAAAACCGGGTGAATCCTACAGGGTTCCATGTTGGGGGTAGTAGTATAGGGGCTAAGGGGTTGATCGCATCGGGTCTCACTTCTGAGACCCGATCCGATCAAAAGTTATTAAGCAGGGGATCGGGCGGCATGGTCCGCTCCCCAGCGATATACAATGTATTTTTCTTTAGTTTTCAAATTCCCTGCCAGGATCACTGAATGTCAGGAACTGAAGAGCCATTCAGGGATCCCGGCAGGGTTCTAAAATAGAAGAGCTGCGGTGGGGAAAGATAAATAGAATCGCTGGGGGGAATGTCTATGTCCCCACAGCTTCTATATATCTTGCCCTACACTTCGCTATATGGCTTGTCCCCCACCGAGCTATCATATGCCCCCCGCAGCGCATGTATATATATCTATATATCCCCGCACAGCGCTATCATATACACACCGCAGCACATGTACATAAATATTATATATGCCCCCCACACAGCACTATCATATACACACCGCAGCACATGTACATAAATATTATATATGCCCCCCCGCACAGCGCATCTATACACATATGCCTCTGAAGCGCTATCAATGACTAATGCTTGCCATTGATAGCGCTTCAGAGGCATATGTGTATAGAAGCGAAGTGGGGACCAGACATATAGCGTTATCTGGTCCCCACTTCGCTTCTATACACAATCCTCCTGAGTACAAACACCACAGCTGCCCCATCCCTGGTGTTATAATTACCTGTTCCCGGCGTCCACGATCCTTCTGGCTCCGGCGCTGTCACTGTGCGCACTGACGGTGACGTCGCGTTGGGGACGTCACTCGTCATTGCAGAGTGCACAGCAACAGCGACGGAGCCAGAAGGATCGCGGACCCCGGGCCCAGGTAATTATGACACCGGGGATGAGGGAGGCAATGGGGCAGCTGTGGTGTTTGTACTCAGGAGGATTGTGTATAACGCTATATGTCTGGTCCCCATTTTGCTTCTATACACATATGCCTCTGAAGCGGTATCAATGACAAGCATTAGTCATTGATAGTGCTTCAGAGGCATATGTATATAGATACGCTGTGCGGGGTGGCATATATAATAAATATCTACATGCGCTGTAGTGTGTATATGATAGCACTGTGCGGGGGGCATATATATATATATATATATATATATATATATATATATACACACACACACATGTCGCTGCGGTGTGTATACGATAGCGCTGTGTGGGGGGGTATATATATATACATACACATGCGCTGCAGTGGATATATGATAACGCTGTGTGGGAGGCATATATATATATATATATACACACATGCGCTGCTGGGGGCATATGATTGCGCTGCGCGGGGGGCATATATACAATTTACCGTGCGACACAATTTCCAACCCGTGCGACAATTTATTTTCCCGTGCGAGACATTAGTAAATCAGGGAGAAAAATACACAGAGTAAATCAAGAAACACTCAGAGAGGGCCATTGAGTTATATATATATATATATATATATATATATATATATATATTTATTCACACTAGTCTCCATCAATAACAGAGCCTTCATTGCAAACAAAACAGTGATAAACTCCATTGAGTTTTATGTGGTCCTGGTATTTTTGATGGTAAGATCCTTGCTGTCTAAAATTTTAGCATGCAATTATGGGTGGTCTTCTCAAAGAGGTTTCACTGTATACTGCAGCTTTTTTTCTGGAGTATCAGAGCCCGAATTACTAAAAATTCACAGAGTTCACATGTTAAACAGTATTCCGGCCAAGGACATCTTATCCCCTATCCAAAATATATGGAATAAGATGTCTGATCGTGGGGGGCCCACCGCTGGGGACCCCGCAATCTAGCATAAGCATATAGCACCCACCTGTGAGCACTGCAGGAAGCGCTGGAGGCTCCAAGTCTTATGCCTTCCGACCACGGGGACAGAGTATTGTGATGTCACGCCCCGTCCCTCCCCCTCAATGCAAGTCTATGGGAGGGGGTGTGACGATACTCCATCCCCGTGGTCGGAAGGCATAAGACATGGAGCCTCCAGCGCTTCCTGCAGTGCTCACAGGTGGGTATCTGCATGAGATATTGCGGGGGTCGCCAGCGGCAGGACCCCCACGATCAGACTTCTTATCCCCTATCCTTTGGATAGGGGATAAGATGTCTAAGGGACGGAGTACCCCTTTAACTGGATGAGATATGCACTTTCTGAAACCTGGTAGCTACATATAACAGCTACCATAGGGAAATATAGTGATCCCTGATCACCATTTCTATCACTGGCTCACACTGCTCATAGGGAAAGACTATAAAACACAGATGAGACTGTCCACTGGACACAAACAGGAAGAATAGATATTTAAATGAATAAATGTCTAGTTCAACTAAATATTTTCAAAAAATAGATAAAACACCAATAAGCAGTTGTTGGGATGGAATGAAACTTTGTGAATGTAATGATGTGGAGGCTCTAGTACCCTGTTGGGGTAACCTGTATACAAGATGAGATACTAACATCCTGCTTCTCTCCGTCCAATCATGTGACCTCTTTCACAGTCTATAAATTGAGCAAAATGCTCTAAACTGTATAATAAATGCATGTCTAAGAGTCAACAATCTCTTACCAAGAGGTACACTACCCAAAAGTAGCCTCTGAGTGCATGTTTTATAGGTCAGAAGGAGAAGAAATTTAACGTCATCTTGTGACAAGACCCAGTGTCTAATAATAGGGAGACATAACTTCATGCAGAGTTTTGCAGCAATGTGCGGTTCTAGATGAGTGCATTATTTATTTATTTATTTATTTATTTTTTTGGGGGGGGGGGGGGAAGGAGTGTATATCAATTTGCTCATCTCATTCTAAATCATAACACCTGCAGACTGGATTGCATTTTGAACATGACAGGTTCATTTCAACTCAATACTTTAGTTTTAAAGAGCTTCTCTCGCTAAAATGCACATCTCTAGGACTGGTTGGGGTCTGAGTGCTGTGCGCCCCCCCCCCCCCCCCCCCCCCAAACGATCTCCAGAATGAAGTGGCATTTTGGAAAAAGTTAAGCTTTTGTAAAGTTTCCAACATCATGGAGAAAATCTATACAGTGGTTATATGAGATATTATAGAAACAACAGAGAATTGCATCAATAGAATAAATGGATATTTATGGCTTCCATAATTTACAAAGATAGTCACTATTTCACGGAGACCTAGAGAACAGCATCATATATTGATTAGATGCTGAATGAGGAAACGGGAAGATGTCACCTTATTAGAAGACCGAAGGGCTGCGGACGGGGAAGAGACGCCATGAGATGTGTCTGACATTCACAAAACAGTTTAATCACGGAGAGGTTCCTTGCAGGGAGCTCAGCTGTTATGGGCCACAGCAAGTCACTTATATGATTAGTATTGATTGTCTCAGAGACACCTTAGAAACACAATCGTTTCAACCAATCAGTCTACTTTAATCAATGTTCACCTTATACGCTACTTCGAGACCCCACTGAACGAATCAGTGAAGACTTAAAGGAGACAGCGCAACCTGTGATACTTTTAGTAAATGCAGTTCTGTGAACTAAGTATATCAGTAACACCAACCTCGCCTGTCAATTGTCCAAAACCCTCGGCAACGAGAAGTAGAAACTTTCTGAAAATGTATGGAAGGCACTGCATGTGGCCTTGTCATGTTACTAAATACACCAATAGAGCTGTAAGGTGGCCCAACAGCACTAGATCTGTTACAGTATCTATTACGGGGTTACATGGCCACTGTACAAAAGGCTTTCTATAGGCTCTTTTGTACATATGTGGTAGAATGGTATGAACTGGATGATCCATTGGGTTATGAAAATGTGGCTGCTTTTGTCCACAAACCGCACCTGTCAACAGGTTGTGTGTGGCACTTCAGGAGAACTGTGAAGCTATGTCATACACAACCCATAAATAGGGAGAGGTAGTGTTTCTGGAAGAAACAGACATGTTTTTCTAATACTGCACTTTAAAAAAATATTTAAGAGGATTTCAGGTTTAGAAAAACGTATCCTCTATCCTCAGGGTAGAGGATAAGTGTCTGATCGCGAGGTGTCTGACCGCTGGCATCCACACGATCAAACGCACTTGTCTATAACAGGAGTGGCGGCCTGCTTAGTCGGTGATTGGCTGAGCAGGACGGCACCCAAGTTCCCCATGAGCGAGTCTCTGAAGGTGGGTGCCGGAGCGCTCAGGGAAGAAGATCTGACTGGTAAGTTGTTTGCTGCGGACATCACCAGGGGTCCCAGCAGTCAAACCATTCCGTGTCCGGCAGATCTGCTGTCATTTAAAAAAAATAAGCTTAATAAAAAATGATTGAAACAGAGAATGGTAATTATCTTGTTCCTATAAGTGTCAAAAGTTTTGATCTCAAGGACTTTCTATAAATCCATACAATGCTCTACGCGGAGAACCCATGTCAAAAGCTTATAAAAGTGAAAGTTATTCTTTAAAGTCGTTACATAAATTTTTGACCACACACATAAACAATTGTTTAGTGCAGGCTAGATTTAAGTGTTCTCAACAAGGAAATAAGCTGCTGCCAGACATCTCTGACATTGGTGGGCTAGGTCAATGTTCATTTAATATACAGTGGTCCCTCAACATACGATGGTAATCCGTTCCAAATGGACCATCGTTTGTTGAAACCATCGTATGTTGAGGGATCCGTGCAATGTAAAGTATAGGACAGTGGTCTACAACCTGCGAACCTCCAGATGTTGCAAAACTACAACACCCAGCATGCCCGGACAGCCGTTGGCTGTCCGGGCATGCCAGGAGATGTAGTTTTGCAACATCTGGAGGTCCACAGGTTGAAGACCACTGGTATAGGAAGTTTTACTCACCTGTCCCAGCCGCTCCGGACCGTCACCGCTCGTCACCACTGCCCTGGATGTCGCCGTCGCCGCGTCCCCGAGGTGTCCCCGATGCTCCGGCAAGGCCTCTGCTTCCCCGGCATCCACGCTCTCCGTCGCCGCCATCACATCGCTACGCACGCCGCCCCTATTGGATGACAGGATGGCGTGTGCAGCGACGTGATGACGTTGATGGAGAGCGCCGACGATGCAGAGGATCCCGAAGAGGACACGCCGGAGCCCCGAGGACAGTTAAGTGATCATCACCGGAGCTCACGGAGCTGAAGCAGTCTGCGCTGCCGGATAGCCGTTTATGTGATGGCCCCGACATACAAAAGCATTGTATGTTGATGCTGCCTTCAACATGCGATGGCCTCTGAGAGGCCATTGCATGTTGAAATTATCTTATGTCGGGGCCATCGTAGGTCGAGGGGTCACTGTATATGGCCACAGGCCTATGGACTTCCATGTTGTGAAACGACATCTTTAAGCGGAGTAGATTAAAGGCCAGCTCTTCAGGCTATGTCAAGCTATAAGGGGTGGGGGTGGGGGGGGGGGGGGGAAATATCATTGTTTGTGTAAAGCAAGTTCTTTTAAACACCCTTTTGTCTGGGCATGCGTTGTGTACTTTGCTCACAAGGGTGCATGCTCTTCGTAAATATTTAAATAGTGTGCATATAAGCAATTTTTAAAGAGTGGTCTGAGCTGACTTAAGTTGCACAAAAATATTAGCAACTTTTTTTTTTTTTTAATTCACAAAATTGATAACAATTGATAATAATAAGTTAATAAATCACCAACCACTGCAAAAAGCTAACCATGCCACAATACATTTAATTTCTTTTTTTTCTTTTTATTTATTTTTTTAAGTATAAATGAAAAGTCGCAAAATTTTTGTGTGAAATCCCCATCTGGGCAAAAATTGTGGACTTTTTTTTACACCAATAAAATAAGGTAAATTGGATAAATTCCCCCCAGTGAGTAGCGTTAGTCCATACACTGATATACATTCACGTTCTCCCCATAAAGTTACTATTGCAGCAGAATGAAACTGCGACAGTAAAACATACACGAAGAGGAGAAGCCGCCCCGGTGATGTGTGTCTTGTATAACTGCCCGCGGCTGTCGCTGCCCTCCTCCTCATATTCACAGGGGGTGCGTTATCCCATATATCTCTGATAACTAGTGACACGCCACAATATCTCAGCAGTGACAATTTTAGAACAAGCCTCATCCAAGAAAGAGAATGACAAATGTTATACACTTCACACTACATAATTTGTGATCTATCATTCGCGGGCTGTCTGCCTTAGTGGAAATGTTTGGCTCATAATGCGTGCTTCCCTAAAATCCATGAGGTCATGCATATTGTTAAGTATCACTGGGATGAGGATCCTAGAACTGGTTTATTCCTCCTGCCGCTTAAAGAAGACAGCAGAACAACATCTGATAATCTAGAATAAGTCTAGAATTCAGCTCAGAACTCCAGTTCAATACACTGGATCAGAAAATTCTCTGTTAGAGTCACACATAGCGCACCAGCAGCATATTTGCTCATAAAAGATCTGAAACGTGAAACCCGCTGCTACCAGCAGACACACAGGGCTACTCGGTCGCAGAAGGGAGCTCGCTCTAGAGACTGACATTGGCGCATCAGCAGCATGAAATACGCTGCACATGCGCATCTTGTGACCCTACCCTTAAAGGAAGAAGAGACAGAGACAAAGGGAATTGATCTATTCTTACACCAGAATACTGGTTTAAAAATGGGGCTTGTGCACAAATTTGTGACTTTATTTAGACTATTTATTTTCACTTTATTTTACACCAGAAAACTGGCACGCTAATTGATAAATAAGGAAAAAAACTAAGATAGACAGAGAAAGAGACATAGGTACTGTAGACACAAAGAGAGACAGAGACACAGCCAACAAGGCATGAAAGAGACAAGAGAGACAAAGAGACCGACAGACAAGAGACCGACAGACAAGAGACCGACAGACAAGAGACCGACAGACAAGAGACCGACAGACAAGAGACCGACAGACAAGAGACCGACAGACAAGAGACCGACAGACAAGAGACCGACAGACAAGAGACCGACAGACAAGAGACCGACAGACAAGAGACCGACAGACAAGAGACCGACAGACAAGAGACCGACAGACAAGAGACCGACAGACAAGAGACCAACAGACAAGAGACCAACAGACAAGAGACCAACAGACAAGAGACCAACAGACAAGAGACCAACAGACAAGAGACCAACAGACAAGAGACCAACAGACAGACATGTGAGACAACAAAAGAGAAACAAAAATAGAGAACAACAACAAGAGGAACAGACAAGAGACAGAGGCAACAAAAGAGAGAGGGACAGAAACAAGAGAGAATGACAGATACAATAAAAGAGAGACAGTCAATGAAAGAGACAGAGAGAGAGAGAAAGGAATGCAGAGCAAAAAAAAAAAGAGAGAGATAAAGTGAGAACAAGGACAGAAATAAAGTGAGAATAAGATAAATGGACTGCCATGGAATGCCTGTCTAGCCTCACCAGATTTTGAGAATTTACATCTCACGAACTGAGATCTTGCTCTACTAGTACCTCCCCCTCCGTATCCTAGAGTGTCAACTTTTCACATATATAAGAATCCTCTACCTTCTATTCCTGCAGCTGATCAAAACTACCTGGGTGTTGCGGAGGTCCGGAATTAGTCTACTCCACATACACCTTTTCTAATGAGATCCTCTGTCTTTACTTTCTACTGCTTCTCTTTCCTCTACTTTCCATCTTCCTTACTCCATTTCTCCCCTCTTTATCCTGTCTTTGAGTTTCCCTTGATGTCTTCGCTATCTTGTCACACCAATTGTTTGGCACATCCCTGCTATGCTTTGATGCATTTCCAGCCTCTTCTTAGCCCTCTCCGAGTTGCTCATGTGTGTAGTGATATGTAGTACTTGACGTTTCTTCCTCATATTATACTGATGATGCTCCCTCCTACGAGAGGCATTCCCAATGTGACAACTTTATTTGAAAAAAAGATAAATGGACTGAGACAAAGAGACAGAGACAACGAAAGAGAACCACCACACACAAGAGACCGAGAACCACCACAAGAGACCGAGAACCACCACAAGAGACCGAGAACCACCACAAGAGACCGAGAACCACCACAAGAGACAGAGAACCACCACAAGAGACAGAGAACCACCACAAGAGACAGAGAACCACCACAAGAGACAGAAAACCACCACAAGAGACAGAAAACCACCACAAGAGACAGAACAACAAGATACAAAGTATGAGACAAAGATAAAAATGAGACAACAAGAGAGAGGAACTGTGACAATGAGAGAGAGAGAGAGCGAGACAAGAGACAGACATAACATGATAGAGACAAGAGAGACACAACAACATTAGATAAGAGTTGAGAATAAACGTCCACAATCTGCCGTCTACTACTCCCTCTGTAGATGAGAGACGCCTCAGACGGTACAATTAATCTTCACTCTCTGCTGCACAGATCTCCATGATATATTACTATTATTACTATTATCATTATTATTATTGTGTGAGGTTCTCTTATTGTGACTGAACAGTCCACATGCGGCTATGTAAATCTTCTGTATCTCAATTATTCTTGCCTCAGCTTCTTCCCGGGCAATGAAATGACACTGAGCAGCACTTTAACAAGCAATTTTACTATTCATTCCCATAGCTGGCCTGCCCGTATATATCCATTTACCTAAACTACTGTGATACATGTGTCCAGAAATTAGGAGAAAGCTTACTGTTCTGCATCCCCGCAATTCTTCCACAAGCTTGGAAAATGAATTTACAGGAACTTACAGCTCACAAAGTCACTAGAAATCCATTGCAACGCCAAAGATCTATATCCCAAGAAACCTTCACAGACCACTGCCTTTGCTGTGCAGAAAATCTGACGCATTACCAATTGCATTAAAACGGACTTCAAAAATGTCATATGCTTGATGCATTAATGTTAAAGAGGTACTCCTGTGGAAAACTTTTTTTTTTTTTAAATCAACTGGTGCCAGAAAGTTACATAGATTTGTAAATTACTTCTATTAAAAAATCTTAATCCTTCCAGTACTTATTAGCTGCTGAATTTTACAGAGGAAATTCTTTTCTTTTTGGAACACAGTGCTCTCTGCCAACATCATGACCACAGTGCTCTCTGCTGACATATCTGTCCATTTTAGGAACTGTCCAGAACAGCATATGTTTGCTATGGGGATTTTCTCCTACTCTAGACAGTTCCTACAATGGACAGAGATGTCAGTAGAGAGCACTGTGGTCGTGATTTCAGCAGAGAGCTCTGTGTTCCAAAAAGAAAAGAATTTCCTCTGTAGTATTCAGCAGCTAATAAGTACTGGAAGGATTAAGATTTTTTTAATAGAAGTAATTTACAAATCTGTTTAACTTTCTGGAACCAGTTGATTAGAGAAAAAATAAAAGTTTTCCACCAGAGTACCCCTTTAAAGTTTAAATTCCGTTGCAGATATACTGCGGATTCTTTGCAGATTATCCCCATTGATGTCAAAATGGAAGTAAAAAATCCACAATAAATCGACAGAAGATGCATATTGTTAAAGGGTAGCTCCCACCATCATGTTTTTTTTTTTTCTGTCCCTGCCTTTATTTTATTTTTATTTTTACTATTTTAAAAATGGCATTTAGTCTGCCTGGTAGTGTGCTCACTACCAGGCATACTTTCCCACGTCACTGATGCCTGCTGGGGGCCAACTTCTGCCCTTAGTTCTCCTAAAAGGGTGCCTCCAGCTGTTTCACCACTACAACTCCCAGCATGCCCTGACATCTACTGGCTGTCAGGGCATGCTGGGAGTTGTAGTGGGGAAACAACTGGAGGCACACCGTGATGGCCGCACATCCCGCTCCCCGCCACGCAGCCCGCAACCTCCCCCCCCCGACCCGGCCCCGTCGCACCGCTCAACTCCCTCCCCACCCCCCCTTAGTTCACATATTCAGCGTCCCTCCAGCTGTTTCCCCACCACAATTCCCAGCTTGCCCTGACATCTATTGGCTGTCAGGGCATGCTGGGAGTTGTAGTGGGGAAATAACTGGAGGCATACAGTGATGGCCCATCCCGATCCCGCCGCGCAGCCCGCAACCCCCCTGGGCTGCACAACCCACTACCCCACCCCCCCCCCCCCCGCCCCCACTTCAGTGAAGACTGACACATTTACATGCAGTGCACCAGTAGAGCAGAGGAAGACAGGGAAACAATCTCTCGTCGTATAGTAGGAATATAGTAATCTATGGTGGAAAAATATATAAAGCTGTGGTATGCAGGATGGTCATGGTGGTATGGATACATAACTGGCAAACGTCAAGTTTGTGATGCCAGAAGTAGAGTTGTGCGTGTAGTGAATGTTGGATGATCAGGGTTGTATTGTCATGTGGCATGAGTGGTGCAACCCTATGTTGAGATATATGGTCCAACAAACCACTACTTTAATAAAACTGAAATCAGTGTCAAGGCCCTGGGAAATTAAGACCTCTAAAGCCAGGGTTTAATGTGAGGCTTACAGGGTTTCTGTGTGGATTGAGTGATGTGGGATTTGATGGAAATGCCCGCAAGCAAAGGCCCTCTGCCTTTGATCGTATAAATGTATACCTGGAAGTTAATGTAATTATGGTCATTTTGGGTAATTTACAAGGAATAGAAGCCTCAAAATGCAAATTGGTGACTAAACTTATCTTTATAGGAGTGTTATTAATAGCTAGGAATTGGTTTGCTAGGAAGATTCCCCCTATTCAGGCATGGGAATGATTGCTAGAAAGAATTAGGTGGAGGAGTTAACATAATAAGAGCTATATGATGGGAAATATATGGAGAATTAATCAAGTGATGTATTTTTTATTTATTTTTTGCCTGTCCTGTGGATTAAAAAAAAAAAAGCATCTGGTAACTTGTCACAGTCTTGGTATAATTAGTCTCAATAGACTTGAGATTTGGTAGTTTGTTCTCCACTGCACTCTAACATGAGACCTAACTTGAAAGAATGTACTAGACCTTTTATTATGTCACTGCTGAGATAGCACTATCTTTGAGGGCATCCAGAAGGAGATCCCCAGACATAAGTCCATCACTCGATCAGGCCGGCGCAGAGGATACCTAGTACTTACTTTGCAAAAGAGCCTCTCCTTTCTGCATTTGTCTTTTTTGCTACCATTTGCTTGCAATGTTTTATACCTGTGGCAGGAAACACTGGGCAAGCTTTGTTGCCTTGTGCTGAAATGTTGAAAGTTTGGGCAAACTACCCCTGAAGGTGTGAGAGCTGCAGGATGTGATGTTACTGCTTCTCTGACCATGGCCACAATAAACATGTGCTTTAGGATCCTCTCCTGTCTCTGGGGACTGGGGTGGAGACAGGATAGTAATTAGCCCATAATTGGCTCAATAGTGGATACATTACCAGTCCTTGTTAAAGGGGTAGTCCAGTGGTGAAAAACTTATCCCCTATCCTAAGGATAGGGGATAAGTTTGAGATCGCGGGGGGGTCCGACCGCTGGGGCCCCCTGCGATCTCTCTGTACGGGGCCCCGGCTCTACGCCGAGATAGCGGGTGTTGACCTCCGCACGAGGCGGCGGCTGACACGCCCCCTCAATACATCTCAATGGCAGAGCCGGAGATTGCCGAAGGCAGCGCTTCGGCTCTGCCATAGAGTGGTATTGAGGGGGCGTGTCGGCCGCCGCCTCGTGCGGAGGTCGACACGCCCCCTTCCTGCGGGCTGTCGGGGCTCCGTACAGGAGATCGCAGGGGGCCCCAGCGGTCGTACCCCCCGCGATCTGCAAAATATCCCCTATCCTTAGGATAGGGGATAAGTTGCTCACCGCTGAGTCACCACTGGACTACTCCTTTAAGAAAGAATTGACTTTTAGGTAAAGACAGTTATACACTTGTATAGGCTCAGGGCATGCAGAACATATATCAAACCGAAAAGAAAATTTCAATGCAATACACCTAAAGAGATAGACCTGATACAGAGCTAGAGACATTTAAGGCTACAGCCACCCGTACAGTGTTCAGAATAGCAAAAGGTGACCCCGCTGTGGGACACCACCAAGCGCCCATGGAAGGACAGAGTTTTCAGGACGAGTGCCAAAAATTGTTATTTGGGTGTAAATGTAATTTCTAATTTGTTAGGTTATTGTCGCCACTCAGGGAAAAGGGATGTCAGTACATAATAGGAAACACCTCCATATTTTTTGGATCAATATGGTGCAACCAATACATTTTGTCCCCTTTACAAACTGATGCCTACCATTCAGTATTCTAGACACTATGGGGTCATTTATTAACATGTGCAACTTACAAATTCCTCCCATTGGGTTAAAAGTGCAGCGGCTAATTTTTATGTATTGCTAATTTAATAGATATCCCGTTTACATTATGAAAATAAATACATGAAGTAACATTGTACAAATGGAGTCACTTTAGTGCAGAATGAGTGATGCAGAGTCATGTGACCTTAATCTGTGCTAAAATTTGTATTCTTTATGTTATCTCAAGACTTGACAACTCAGCTGATGGAACTGAAAAGTCAGTGTGTGTATCTTATTATATTAGTGACATATTCTACTACAGCGAATCAAGTAGAAAATCTTTCTGCAATTGTAACGTCCTGCCGAAACGTCGCACCACATTTGTGTGAATAAAAGATCACAATTTTTTCACCACATTGGGAGTGCCGCTGTCTTTCAATAACCTATCTATCTCATATCTATCTATCTATCTCATATCTATCTATCTATCCTTTCTCTCTCGCTATGTATCTTTCTCTCTCGCTATTTGGCTGCCAAATTCGCAAGCTAAGTACCTCATAATTTCATAGTTTCATATTTTCATTTATTGCACTACAGCTGTATAGCTTTTCATGTTCTATCTATATACTTATGTTTTATCTATATACTCATGTTTTATCTATATCTTTGTGCTAGCAGTGTGCTGCTGTATTCTCCTGTTGCTGTATCTTTCTCTCTCATATATTTCTATCTATCCTCTGGATCAACTCAGTAGGGACTCATAAGGGTTATAGGTTGAACTTGATGGACTCTGATCTTTTTTCAACCTTATGACTCTCTCATGTCTATCCCATAGCTATCTCTCTCTCTATCTCTTGCTTATCTTTCAATCATCTATGTATCTGTAGTCTATGTCTATCTAATCTACCTATTTTGACTATTAATCTCTTCTGTCTCGGTCCTTACATCCTCCTGGAGCACAGCTCTTTACCTTGCTGAGCAGCAGCACCCTCTTCTGCAGACGTCTCACCAGCGCTTCGTGCTGTTCTCTTTTCTTCTTCTCCTCGAGGTAGTTGCCTTGAGTCTTCAGCTGCTCTTCCTGCAGCTTCTTCCTGGCACTTTCGAACATCCGGGCACTAAAAGAAAGAAAAGTGGAAACAAGAAAAAAGTTTATTACCTTAGCAAAAACTACATACAAAAAATCTTTCAGTTTAATTTGCAAACAAAACTACTATACAGGTGTCTGAAGGCTCTTAGTGCCGTATAACAACCTTAGCGGCCTGTATGACACAAAAACACATCAATTTACAGAATAAAAAGTTTTTACAACCCCTTAAGATTTCAATACCTCAATTAAGTGATTGCCCCCCGAAATATTTTAAGGGGTTGTAGTCAGATTTAACAGGAACAGCACTTCTATACAGTACTGTAAGTCCATGGGGTCCAAAGGCTCTGTAATAAGAACAGAGGCCAGGTTAAAGAGGTTATCCAGCTTTCTAAAATTGATGGCCTACCTTCCAGACAGACCATTAGAGAGCCAGGAGTCTATTTCCCATGACCCACACTTTTCAGATATTTTAAGAGAAGTGCAGGGAGCGATAATTACTTCCGCCCCTCGCACAAATACAGCCCTGCGGGCTTTATACATATACACACACACACACATCTACATATACATTTTTTTGTTTAACTTTATTAAACTTGGTTTATAAAACCATATAGTAAGAAGGTGGTATGTACCACAATGCCTTGGAAAAAAATGCACCTTGGCATCAACTGTAATTATCAACGTGTCTGTCTATTAGTATATTTAGGTGACATTACTGCCCGATGTGACTCTTCCCCTGGTGTCGGTGATTAAAAAGTACAAAGCAAAACTAACAATGTGTTACTGTTGATAAACTGAAAAGCAATTCAAGTTACAGTTTAATTTAACAGAAGAGCAAAGCAAGATACAGTTTAATTCCAACTCTTTATAGTTCAATGTTATAATCAGCAGCTGTGAAATCGAGTCTTTTCAGTGGCATATTCAGGTGGGGAGGTTCACTGTGCAGACTCTCAATCTTGACATGAAAACAGATCATCTAATTGTATCAGCTCCATCACCGCTTTTCTTAACCGCTGTTTTAATTAGTTTAAAAAATAAAAATAAATAAAATAAAATCCCCTCTAGAGTGATCACATAAAAGGCACAGGAATCTGAGCTCCATCATTCCTTCATAAATTGAACACATAAGATGTGAGAGGAGCATTCATTTAGATGTATTTCTTATGAAGGGATCAGAAACTATAAAGATCTCTTCATCAACCAGAAAAATGAAGGGGGTGAGAGAAAGAATGATGGAGGGAGGAAAGCAATAAAGTAAGAAAAAAGCAAGGAGAGAAGAAAGGAGGAAAGAGGGGAGGGAGGGAAGGAATATAGGAAGGGAGAGAGGAAGTAAAGAAAGAACGAAAGGAATAAATGAAGGAAGGAATGAGGGAGGGACAAAATGTAGGACTGAAGAAGTGAGGGAAGAAAGGAGGGAGAAAGAGGAGGAAGGGAAGGAAGGAGGAACGGAAGGAAGGAGGGAGGGACAAAATGAAGGACTGAAGAAGTGAGGGAAGAAAGAGGAGGAAGGGAAGGAAGGAGGTAGGGAGGAATGGAAGATTGAAGTGAACAATGGAGGGATGAAAGGAGAAAGGAAAGAATGGAGGGACAGACGGAGGGAGGGAGGGAGGGAGGGAAGGAAGGAAGAGAAGAGGGGAGGGAAGGAAGGAAGAGAAGAGGGGAGGGAAGGAAGGAAGGGAAGAGGGGAGGGAGCAGGGAAGGAGCAAAGAAGGAAGAAAGAATTAAGCGAGTGAAGAGGGTTGGATAAAAAGGGACAGTATAAGAAATAAAAGACTGAGAAAGCGGTAAAAGGTCCAAGAGAGAGAAAAAAGGATATGAGAAAAATAAAGAATGAAAGAACAGAGATTAGAGAGAGAAAAAAAACTTAGCTAAGAGATAAAGAGCAAAAAGACAATTAAAGAAAATTATTGAGAGGGTCTGATAGGGGGGGAGGGGGAGGGGGAGAGGGGGAGAGAGAGAGAGAGAGAGAGAGAGAGAGAGAGAGAGAGAGAGAGAGAGAGAGAGAGAGAGAGAGAGAGAGAGAGAGAGAGAGAGAGATGATAAAGAGCGAGAAAGAATTAGAAAAAGTGAGAAAAAGGAAGAAAGGAAGCAAGAAAGAAGAGAAGGAAGGAGTTTAGGGGAAAGACAGAGAGAACTACTACTATCTATTTAGTACCTGCACCTGTATACTTATAGTGGGTATTAGGTGAGCAGCATAATTCTTTCTTTTATGACTATACTCCAGGTCTGTATAAATGGCTGGAAGAAATAAAGAGGGCAGAGCACATAAATAGCAGCAGGATGCTGTAGCTGGGGCCAGCTTTCTCCTCGAGCACTGTGGCATTTTCAAAGCTCTTAAGTTTCAAAACAAATCATCCTCAGAAGTAAATGTTCCATTCCGTTCCCCACACCATCCTGCTGATCCCTCCTCAAACTGACTGGACGCCATGTTCATTTTTTATTTACATGGCAATGCGAGTATCAAAATAGGGAAACTCAACCCCCGCTGATAGACATGAAAAAGAATGTAAAGCCAAGGGGGAAAGACTGAACATTAGAAGAAAGATGTTTATGTTACGTTTCGCTACAGAACAAATATTCAGTTTCTGCCATAATTAGCATTTTATTGCAACCCCTTAAAACGCTTCTTGTCATATTCCTTCAAGTATGCAGGCTGATCGCAAATAATCCAAGATAATTCCATCTCCTTATACCAGAGCACCACATAGACAAATGCCTCCGATAATGATTTAGTCCTATGCAGACATTCCAAGTTGTTATATTTCTCATGTAGATTCTGATCCAACGCATTTCGAGGCATTCTCCGAAGAGACAGGGAAGGAAAAAAAAAAAAAAAAATATATATATATATATATATATATATATATATATATATATATAAAAAGTTCTATCAGAGATTGGAATCTCAAACATTAAACAATTTCCACTGCTGCTTAGGGCCTTAATCTCTGTGATAGCTGTCATTTATCAGGCTCAAATGAAGACTATTTTCCAGCAAGCATCACTGGGAACAGCCAGAGGCAAAATAATAGGGCTACGCCATTGATTAGATATTGTGCGAACAAAGAGGCTTGCCGTGCATAATCCGTCATTTTGCTACTTTTTTTTTTTTTCTTACAAGCCTCGAGGGTGGGGGACGCATATCCATTCCAGTAAAAACATTTCAGTTATGATTAACTATGACATTACATTTACAATTCTGGGTAAAGAAGGACGAGGTGGAAATAGATAGAGACGTTTCAGGTCCTATTGATTACTTGTGACCTACCGGCAATAGAGGTTGCCGCATTTCGCAGCCCTACAGAAACTTTTTGGCGGATGAAAGCCAAGTGTATCAATAGCTAGCAAACACTCAATTACCGTGGCTAAATCACCCTCAGATTGCTTATTTACCTGCCAGATAGCGGATGTAATAAGACCGCTTATATAAGAGCAGCTGCCTTGTCACCAGGCTGAAATGGCTGATAACAGTGAACAATAGATTACAATCAATTATGATGAAATTATTGGAACAACTATGTTCCCTTGCACTGCGGCACTGTTTCAGACAACTCCATACAGTTCTGTTCACCCTCAGCTATGTGACTAATGGATAAAATGATAGAACTAGAAGTAAAAACTGACACATGGGCCCTCATTTACTATTGCAAACCCGACATGTTTTGTTGGGTTGTGCACCAGATTCTGTCGCATTGTGCCAGAAGTTCTTTCTGCGCCAGATTTTGCGCCCGAATTTGCGTCAGAATTGAAAAAACCCTGACTAACTCTCCATTTTGCTAAGAAAACACGAAAAAGGGGTGTGGTCAAGACGAAAGGGGGCTTGGTCTCGGAAAAGGGGCGTGTTCCCGACATTTTCACAAAACCCCAACATATTTACTAAGGTTTTCACGGAAAATGTGGTGGATTCAGCTGAGGAAAACCAGACAGATCAGAGCATGTGTAAAAAAAAAGCAAAATGTAGGGAAAGTGGAAAATGTAGGGTAACCTTAGTAAATACCATGGAAAAAAATTGTAGGGAATTAAAACCCACAAAGAAACCTACACAGGACTCTTAGTAAATAAGGGCCAATATGTTAGGAATCCATAGAGAAGATTGAGTTGCGGATGTAACTCTCCTTATAACACGGCTCTGGAATTTAGATGACTGTGTGTTACTCACCTCATATGGTAGAGTTGCATACTGGTAGCCAGTCAATGCTCCTTCTGATGGTCACACCTGGTGGTCTGGCAATGCTCCTCCTGATGGTCACATGTAGTGGCAAGGCAAAGGAGGCTACCGCTTAAGTTTTCTCTATGGCTATGGTTGTTCAGACCGTAGCACTTTTGATCACTTTACACATTGGTGAATATTTGCCAAGGCAACTAGTATCAAAAGGTACCACAACTGGATCTAAAATTCTGGCGCAACAGCCATAATAGATCTGGACCAAAATATAAGTTTTGTTTGGAGTGTTCCTTTAATTCTTTCTGCAATAACAAAGCCCCTACGGCAATATCAATGACACAAAAAAACTAAAAAGTCTAAAAATCAGGTGTCGCGGAAGAAATCCATCTTACACGGTCTAATTGCTCGCTTATAGCTCAGTGTTCATCAAAACAAATAATATTGATTTTAAAGCTGCAAATGAGAAAAACAATAGACATAAATAATTAGTAATCACAGGAGAAGGCTGGCACGGGCAGCTGAAGCGCTGCATCCATGCAGAGCCAGCCATCTCTCTACACGTCGGCTTTGATGAGTTTTATATTTCCAGCCTTTCCTTCAATTTGAATCACCAAATTCAATTTGCATTCTCAAATAAACAGAAAGCAAACAGTAAAACACTTCATTGTGACCTTGAAGAAAATTACTCAAGTTTAATTCAATCTGAGTAGTAATGAAGAGTCACATTTGTCCTCCCGGTTACCGGCTTGTCACCAGAACTCAGCTCGAAAAACACCAGCACCTTCAGCTCCAGGGAGGGGAAGACAACGACAAGACAGGGGAGGGAGGGGGAGCACAAGCTGAAGATTATCTGTCAGTATACACAGGTATTCACACGGCTGCAAATACCTTTCTCCTCTGCGGCTCCTCTACATCTGTTAGGTGATGCACCAGGATATTTCGACTTACATAATGTTATGGATTCATACAGTGAATGATATTTTGTTGACTGGCCATGAATAAAGTTAACTTACTGGAGTGTTGGTCCTCATACTCATGTCCCTAACAAGACATAAAATCTATTACAAATAAAGTTCCCCAAGTTGTATGTTCTTACATATCTGTGGGTCCATTAAAGGGGTTGTGCGCTGCCATGCAGTTCGGAGCTCCGCTCACAGCGTCCGGAAGTTCATTACTCCGAACGCTGTGTGCGGGCTTCCGTGTTCGCAGCCGCCGGGCGTGACGTCACTCCCGGCCCCTTCGTGACATCTCGCCCGCCCCCTCTACCAAAGTCTATGGGAAGGGGGTGTGACAGCGGTCGTGCCCTCTTCCCATAGACTTTCGTAGAGGGGGTGGGCGAGACGTCGCGAGTGGGCGGGCGAGACGTCACGAAGGGGCCGAACACGGAAGCCCGCACACAGCGTTCGGAGTAATGAAATTCCGGACGCTGTGAGCGGAGCTCCGAACTGCAGGGCAGCACACAACCCCTTTAAGGTGAGCCAAATTTACAAAAAAAATTTAACTGTAATACAGAGCCTAAAAAGAGATGCGGATCCATAATAGTAAACATACTGGGGGAGATGTATCAAAACCTGTGTAGAGGATGAGTGGTGCAGTTGTCCATAGCAACCAATCAGATTGCTTCTTTCATTTTTAAATAGGCCTATGAAAAATGAAAAAAGTGATCTGATTGGTTGCTATGGCTCACTGCACCACTCTTCCTCTACACAGGTTTTGATAAATCTTCACCATTGTTGATATTAAGTTTCATGGTATCCAGTGTATATAGAGAAGAAGGTGTCAATCCGGTTGAGGCTCAGCTTTCCAACATTTGAAAACTATTCCAGAATCAGGGTGCATGATCACTGCAGATGCCTTATTCCTTAAATCAGTAAGTGGCCCAGAGGTCAGATCCCAACTGAAGATTAAGTAATGACATATCCTAGCAACATGCAATCAGCCTTTAAGATGGGAATATCACCATATACACGGCAAAGAAAACAGGGTTAAAAAAAAAAAAAACACATGTACCACACATACTTCATTATACATTCCCCTGTTAACCTTAATAAAAAATATGTCTGGAACAGGCCTAAAAAAATCTGATGACACTTGTCTCGGGAACCGCCCAGTTTAGAAGCAAATGCCCATAGCAAACCTCTTCTAAACTGGGCGGTTCCCGAAACACGTGTCATCAGAGATTACTTAGACAGAAAAGAACAACCTTAACATCAGAAGCTCATAAGTACTGTAAGGATTAAAATTTTTCAATAGAAGTTAAACAAATATGTTTAACTTTCTGGAGCCAGTTGATATATATAAAAAAAAGTTTTTTCCTGGATAACCCCTTTAAGGCTTTACAATGAAAATGAAATAAAACTTTATTTTTCCGTGTTGTAAGGTTGTCGTAATCCTACTAACTGAAACAGGACACAGACAGCGATCCGTGGTGTGATAACGTTATAACAAGAACAGGTGTAAAGTAAAGGTGGCGCTTACCACATAAAGTTACACTCCCCCAAGTGTAACCCTGGAACAGAGATTATAATGTAAATGCCTGCAGCCGCTCCACGTCAAATCTTGACCACAATGTAAAACTTCCTCCAACTTAACGACGGGATTCAGATGCGCTGGACACAAAGAACTGAAAGGGATCTGAAGTTTAATCACCCATGATGCATCATGGATGTTTAAACTTGAGATCCCTTGCAGTTCTTTGTGTCCAGCGCCTCTGAATCCCGTTGTTAAGTTGGAGGAAGTTTTACATTGTAATCCAACTAAGGGGGTAACAGCATCCTAAATTAATGAATTAAAAATATTTCACTGATTCTAAGGTTTAATGCCGCTTTGCGACAACCAGCATTGCTTCAAATTGACCTTTCACAAACAGACGTCATTTCCAAAAGCTGCATTACTGTTCCCGGCATGAAATGAACATTTTATGGTGGTGCACGCTTCCTATTCTTTGAGCAGAATGCATTTTCCCCTGCCAGCGAAATATATTTTTACACAGGGTAATGCTGCTGTTCCTCTGTGAAATATTGCTGATAAGAAGCATTGGAATAAAAGGTTCTACCGAAGAAGCTGGAGGTGGTTTGCCTGACAATGTGAAGGAGTGGGGAGGAATTGACGGAAAATAGAAGTGCAAAAGTATGATTGAAAGAAACATGCAAAGTGAGCTACAGTAAAACGGAAACCATTGGGGGACCTAGAAGGGATGTCTTTGTCCGTAATATTCCAACATTATTGAGTTAACTACTATGAGAACAATTAGATGTCAAGAAGTGGTCACCACAAAAAAGGGTGCAGATAGTGCTGAAATGTTAGTGTATCTCCATGACGTACTTACTGATACAAGGGTAGGGTTAACAAAGCAGTTCTCTACAGGATGCAGACAACCCACTGTGTTACATGAGGAAGATTCAGAGGTAGAACTCTTTAAAGGGGTACTCCGCCCCTAGACATCTTATCCCCTATCCAAAGGATAGGGGATAAGATGTCTGATCGTGGGGGTCCCGCCGCTGGGGACCCCCGTGATCTCCCCACAGCATCCCCGATTCTCAGCTGCACAGAGCAAGGATCGCTCTGTGGGTGATGACGGGTGATGCAGGGGGCAGAGTATCGTGATGTCATGGCTTTGCCCCCTAGATAAGATGTCTAGGCGCAGAGTACCCCTTTGAAAGATACCTCTAATTATGCTCTCAGCAGCAGGATATGGGCAAAAACATCGGGGGCTTCCAGCAACTCGCTCTCTAGATCACGATAGTCTGCAGGCAAGTCACAGGATCAGAAGTGGCCCTGATATTTTTGCCCATTTTCTGACTCTTAAGGATTCTTAATAGTTGATGTTTGGCAAAAATATACATGCTGTGGGGTGCACTTAGAAGGTGTGTGTGATGACCAATATACTTAAAGGAGTTTTTTTGGGCAAAGTTGATTGGTGGCCTATCCACAGGATAAACCTTCAATCATTTATCAGCAAAACACTCAGCACCCCCACTGCTCAGCTGGCTCAAACTACTCACAGCTAATGCTTACCCATTGTACAGGTTGTCTCTAAGGTCTGGACATATAGGAAATATCACTAACTATAACTTCATTTCACCAAAGACTGTGTGTTGTTCAGACTGTGTGTGACAAAACTTTGTTTTACGTGCATGGTGAGATTAACATATAATCTTCAATGCGGGTTACCAAATAATGCCCAACGGATGGACTATTCCAAACATGCCACATGGTGTGGTGTGGCTTGTGGGAAGCTCATGTGTTGGGACCGTTTTCCTTTGATGATCATGTAATTGGTGAGACATACCTCACCATATTGAGAACTAATGCCCTAAATTGAAATGCTTGGTGAAGGACTCCTTGAGTGGTTCCAACAGTATGGAGCCGCTGCCCATTATGCCAAGGTGATCAGAGATTTGATTAATGACAACTTCTCTAACTGGAATGGAAAACATGGTCATGTGGAATGGTCTCCTTGCTCACCAGACCTTCATCTCCTTGACTTTGTTTTTCTGGGCTGTGCTAAAGAAGAAGGAGCACTCAACAAAAACCACAGATATAAATCACCTGAAAGAACGCATGATGAATAAATGTGCTCAAACTGATGGAAATGTGGAGTTACTGCAACGGGTCCATGTGGTTCTTGCAAGCACATTGAACTATATATAATTCAAGGAGCAGCATTAAGGAGCTGCTTAAATTAATATTACATAATACCTATAGAGTATTATTAGTTATCTATATTGCAGTATTATTAAGGCCTCCTATGAAAAACAGAAGAATGTCCTCAGTGTTTTACAGGAAATTGTTTTTTTTTCCAGGGCAGAATGCCAAGCGGCTAATAAAGATTTTTGTCCAAAGTTACAAGTTAGCAACAAAAATACTAATAACATTACTAATAGTAACTTTATGTGAACTACCAAAAAAGGTTTTGACATGTCTGCATTGTGCAGATGCTCTGCTATTCATTCAGGAAATAATCTATATTGGACTTCTGTAACTTTTACCATCACGACTCAACCGGAGACAACTTCTATAGGCCCAATCACATACGATTTGTAAGTGGATAATTGTAAAGTTGAAATAAAAAGTGCACTCTGCTCTTTGGACAAAATAGTTTCGAGTAAGATGTTATTAGAGGAAACAAAAGAACAAAACGCAACCTTAAAAACAGAACCTGCATCCAATTTTATCGCTCTAGTTGCCCAAGGTTTTTCTATGAGTTGACATAACTTGAGAAATGTCACTCGGGGAGTAGTTTATGTGTAGCTGAACTTTAAAAAAACTAGCTGCAACACGACTGACCTTTAAAAAGGCAGGGGTTATGGACGGGCCGGCGGAAAGAGGCAATTTGTGCTTATTCAGCTCCTTTCATGTTACACGCAAAAGAGAGAATGTTAGGGAATCATTTAATTTATGAACAAAACTGATCCCTCATTTTTTTTAAATTTAATTCTAATATTTGTTTATTTGACTAAAAAAAATTAAAATAGAGATCGGTCTAGAAAAAAATGGTGATATAAACCGCAGTGACATTAACTGGAAAGGTGGAGCTTATTACATACATGCCAATAGACCAAGTATTTAGTGTCAAAATGAGAAATTTATTGGTAGCAATGAATAAAAAGACAGTACAATATCAACAATCGTATAAAGGGCTATGATTGCCAACAACAATAACACATCATGTAATACAATGTAGTCAATGCGATCTTTCCTCAATCCAGCAGTATGAATGGAAGAGAGAAGACCGACATTCGCTAACATGAAAATGTACAAGGGGAACAGGGTAGGATAGGGGTGGGAATACAGAGACGTCAAGGGGTATCCAGGTAAGCCAGTCAGGGTTCACACTTCACGAGTCAAACAATATGGACAGTAGAACAGCAGGTAAGCATCTGACTATTATATCGTTAAATAATAAGAAATGTCAGGAGCGTGAGAAGAGGAGATCCAAGGGTCCCAGACCTTTAGGAAGCTATCCATAGTATCAGCTCTGATAGCGTTCAATTTTTCCGAGAGGAGTATGTTATTGATTCTGGTGATAATCATATTAAGAGATAGGGTCGTAGAGCGCCACTGTGCTGCAATATGGATTCGCGCTGCAAGAAGTATAAGTTGTGCCAAGCGAAAGGTGGGATTATTAAAGCCCGCCGGTTTTGAACCTAAAAGGCATATCTTGGGACATAGGGGGCATTCCCTATCCGTGATTGTTGAAATAAGATCAACCACCTGTTGCCACATGAGGGCGACGTGTGGGCAAGACCACCATATATGGTACATGGATCCCCTCTCTCCACATCCCCTGAAACACAATGGGGAGACTTCCGGGTAGATGGCATTCAGTCTAGTGGGAACGTAGTAAGTTCTATGCAATAGTTTGAGTGAGGTTTCCACCAGAGAGACTTGCCAACCCCCCCTACTGAGAGTCTCACAGCAGGAGTGCCACTCTTGAGTAGTGAGTGATTCCCCAATGTCCTCCTCCCACTGTGTCATGAAAGGCAGTTTACCGTCAGGTGGTGGTCGGTTTAAGGAAGAGTAGATCAGGGAGAGTGAGCCTGTTCTCATAGACCAAGTATTTAACCTCTCGAATTATCTATCATTTAATGTCTCTACACCTCAATTTCTTTTTGGTTGATACCCCTTTATATCTTTGTTAAATCTCTTGTTTGGTCATCATAGGAGCCTATACAACTGTGTTGATGCCATTTGTCTTGATGTAAGTGTCATCACTATAATTAAGAATGTTTAGCCATCTTATCAGTACAAGAACTCTAAAGCTAGACAAAAAAAAACTTCAAACCAAAAGAACCCAAATGTATGTCACAGTAGCAAATTTAAGGGGCCAATGTCTACCTGGCTGTTCAGATCTGTCCGGCTCTGACAATAAATTTAACTTATGGGTTTGTTCCCAAATACAGTAGTGGGCAAGAAGATGAGGTTTACAAATGTAATTCACACGCCGTATAAGTTTTCTGCATAGAAATGTAACGGTGGGGAGAATTTTTAACTATTAACTTTAGTTGCATATTTTTACAGCAGGTTTCTCCCCTTCCGATGTAGCAGCAGTGAAATCTGCAGTTAGTCTGCAACAAAATTCACATTTTAAACATGAATGAGAATTGAGAATGGATTTGCAAGTTACGATACAATTCATAGTGGGTTTCCTTCAGCGGGAAACCGGCTGCGAGTTACCAGCGTGTGAAAGCACCCATAAAGAGGTTAAACAGGATAACACAAAAATGGATGCTTGTAGATCTTCCACAAACAGTGCCACACTTGTCTTCAGGTGATATGTGGTATTGTAATTCAGCCAAATTCATTTCAATGCAACTTTACAGCCTTACCAGACATGGTGAGGAGTGGAATGTAGTAGAAAGCAGTAATGCTTTTCTATACCTGTAAAATCTTAAATAAATTGAATGAATCTTTAGACTAAATCTGCCCAAAGATTTTTAAGTATCACCACATTGCTTATTCACAAGGACGCTCATTGTTAAAAATGTGCCAATGCCATATGGGCTGCGAAACCTGCATGCTAAGAAGCCTTTTCCCTTTAATACATAACTTAAATAAAAGTAAAGACATCATTCCAATAACCTAGTTTAAACTCCAGATAAATCCTTCGTCAGATAAACTACAGAAAATAAGGAGGGAGAGAGACAGCCTAATCCACTGAACCTTCTGCCCAAACTTCAATTCCTTTCATGAGCCTCCCAGGTGGATCTTTCATGCGAGATCAATCTCTCATTCTTAATTGTAGCTGTTCTCACCAGAAGAAGCATGTGATGAGAAAACTGAAGGACACAAAGAAAACCGAGGAGCAAAACTATTCTGCATCTGAACTGAAATTCACCTCTTAGCTTCCATTTACCTCTTCATGTCCAAATTGTTATGGGTTTTAAGGACTTAAACATTGATTGCAGGGTCCGACCCTTAAGATGGCCACGATCTGGCTAATAAGTGGCCCCTTTAGTGTTTACACAGACATAGCAACTGTGCCTGGTACAAGTGCAGTTCAGTCTAAAACAATTAAATTAGCCAAAAATGCTATACCAGGCAGAGGCTCCATTCACAAATCCAAGAAACTAAATCAAGTATTTATGCTCATTTACATTGTGATTGTCACACATAGGGTGCGTTGCTGGGACTTAGGTCCATTTGGAGTTTGGGGTGACGTTACAGACCTCCTTGACAATATAAGGTTATCTAAATAGTAAAGCACTGGGTAAAACTGCTACTGAAAAACACTAGACAAATTGGTGGACGATAAAACTCAACTTTGGTGACCTGTGCCAGAGAGCTGCTGCCAAGGAAAATAAATTAAAGGGATGCATAGAGGCAAGAACATTGAGTTTGTATCAATCATTAGTCAGACCACATATGGAATATGGTGTACAGTTTGGGGCTCCTCTTTATCAGAATAACCTAGCTGAACTGGAGAACGAGAGTGGTTAATGGAAATGGGTGGACTGCAGGGCCAAGACAGGTTATCAAGCTTGGGATTATTTACTTTGGAGAAAATATGTCTTTGGGGCAATTTGATCACAGTGTACACATATATGAATGGACAGTACAGAGATCTTTTTGCACCTAGGGCAGCAGCCATGACAAGGTGGCATCTGGTACGTCTAGAGGAAAGAAGGTTTCACCATCATCACAGAGATTCTTCACTGTAAGAGCAGTAAAACTATGGAACTCTGTCACCTGATGTCATGATGGCCGATTCAATGAACAAGTTCAATAAGGCCCTGGATGACTTTCTGATAAAATGTAATGCGACAAATATAGGTACTAGATTTCTTTAGATGGGACTTTGATCTGATGGATTTATTCTGAATTTTACCTCTGGTCTGGGTAAATTGTAGTCTGCATCATAGGATGTTTTTTTTCCCCTTGCTTTGGATCAGACGGTAGGTTTAAAAGTTGGACTTGATGGATTTGTCTTTTTTCAACCTTATCGACTATGTAGTTATGTAGATCCACATGTTGCGATGCCACAGCCACAATCCACATGTGTAACACTTATGCTACATCAAAGAGGCGAAATCTACTTTCAAAATTCATAACAGGAAATAATAGGATGTAGAGTTTAAAATCTTCTCCGTAGGTCAATTTTGGAGTCAAAAAAAGTGTGCAACATGTGGATGGCCAGTAAAATTTCGTCCACTTGCTGTAAATTTAACACATTCAGGTTAAATCCACCACGTGTGACTTTTCCCTTATAGTTCATTTTCAAAAGGAAAATGAACAAAAAGGCCCAGGGATAACTGCAGATTTCTTGACTCCATAAGCATTATGGTGACTGTTATAGACAAATTAATCGGTAATATTCAGAACTCTGTTTACACAGAATGATTGATGCAGATTTTCTAATCTTCCATCCAGATAAAGTGTCCCAACATTGGGTTGGCCACTATTCACAGAGCATAAGGCTGGGACAGGTGTTCAGTGTTTGCAGCAGCTGTCAAGTGTTTTTGTTAGCCTCACCCTTAATGTAGGAAATTCACAAATAAACAAAAAAGCGCATAGACTACGGTGCTTGTTTGATCAAATGATCCAAATCTTGTTTTAATGAATATGTGGGGTATAAACATCCCTCAGAAGCATTTACAGCAACAAGGCTGTCCCAGAAGAGCCACATGGACTGTTCCCAACTAAACATAAATCTGGAGATTCATCTGACATGGAAGACAGACGAAAAAAAAAAAGACAAACACAACCAATGTGCCATTTATGCTCTGGTGCACCATGTGGATACAGAACAGCAGATAGTCTGAGTCAGTCCATATTCTATTACCTACTGTGATTCGTACGATCTGTGATCCCATGCAGAACATGTACTGGAGTTAAAGGGCTGACTCAACACAGACAACACGCTTCATATGGGGGGGAAAAAACAGAACATTTAGAACTCCTAATTTTTGTTAGTTGAAGTTAGCACAGAATGAATTTAAAAGCAAATCATGGCGTTTGACATGTGGATTTGTCACTGCGCATTTTCCTGTAGATTATGTAAAAAAATAAAGAAAATCGTTTTGCAATTGTAGATTCAGAGGTAATCTGTGGCATAATTTGCTAAATATATATTTATTGCAAATTTTATTATTTTTAGCTTTTTTTTTTTTATTATTATGTTTTATCATTGAACTCTATGAAGAAAATCCATCCAAACTTTCATGTTTCCTCTATGGGAGGGGGGTTGGAAAGAGGAGGGGTAAGCTGCAGATGGCTATGGCATTGACAAATACCTTCATAAACAGAGTAAGGTAGTAGAAAACCAACACACCTGACCCTTCCATCGACATCTGTCAGTAGAGAGTTAGGCTATGTTCACACTGAGGAGTGTCCGTACAGAGAATCTCCCTGCAAACATTCCGCAAACTGCAGGTGCCAGCTCTAGGACCGCACAGGAATTCACCTGTGCATTCTGTGTGGAGTCCGCAGTAAGAATGAACAAGTTCATTCTTTCTGCGGACACGGAAAACTGAATTTCCGTGCCGACCATACCTGGCACTGAAATTCCACCGTGTGCACAGCATAACAGAATCATGTTGAATTAAACAGGAATCTGCTACAGCAGAATCTCCATGCCGATTTTGAATGTGGAATCCGGCACAGAAATTCCAACGTGCGAACATGGCCTAAGGAGACCATCAAACACTTTGAACAATCAGGCAAAACTGCCAAAAAAGGTGGGTTTGGACGACTTTACCCTTATCAAGCGTAAAATTCCCGGCATGTTTTTGTACAACCATATGAATTATAATAAAATCCCATTTGATTGTCTGTACAGTCACTGGTTGGGGGTCATGTGGAAAACTTTTTTTCTCTTTTTAAATGAACTGGTGCCAAAAAAGTTAAACATATTTGTAAATTACTTCTATTCAAAAATCTTAATCCTTCCACTACTTATCAGCTGCTGTATACTACAGAGGAAGTTCTTTTCCTTTTAAATTTCTTTTCTATCTGACCACAATGCTCTCTGCTGACACCTCTGTCCGTATCAGGAACTTTCCTGAGCAGGATAGATTTTGCGATGGGGATTTGTTCCTGCTCTGGACAGTTCCCGACATGGACAGAGGTGTCGGTGAGAGCACTGTGGTCAGACAGAAAAGATATGTTGAACGTAGGATGTTCCAGTAATGAAACTACAAAGTCTGGGAAGTAGGTCCATAAGAATTAGCTAATGAATCTGTTATGTATTCATTTGCCCTTGAATAAAGTACAGAACTGGTTCTTGGATCCATGCAAAGCTAAGCACAGGCTGCTTAAAGGGGTACTACGGTGGAATTTTTTTTTTTTTTTTTAAATCAACTGGTGCCAGAAAGTTAAACCGATTTGTAAATGACTTCCATTTAAAAATCTTAATCCTTCCAGTACTTTTTAGGGGCTATATACTACAGAGGAAATGCTTATCTTTTTAGATTTTTCTGATGTCATGACCAAAGTGCTCTCTGCTGACCTCCGCTGTCTATTTTAGGTACTGTCCGGAGCAGCATATGTTTGCTATGAGGATTTTCTCCTGTTCTTAAAATTGACAGCAGAGGTCAGTAGAGAGCACTGTGGTCATGACATCAGAGAAATCTAAAATGATAAGTATTTCCTCTGTAGTATACAGCCCCGAAAAAGTACTGGAAGGATTACGATTTTTAAATAGAAGTCATTTACAAATCTGTTTAACTTTCTGCCACCAGTTGATTTAAAAAAAAAAATTCCACAGGAGTGCCCCTTTAACAACGTGAATAAAAAGTTTTATTTCTATGGTTTTCTATAATTTTTAGCTATGTAAAAAAGTTGCAGGACAACATTCAGAAGCCTGACAGTCCAGTAAAATAAGCAGTCTCCTCTGTCTTCCACCTCGCTTTGAATAAAGTAGACAATTTACAATAGACTAAAACGCTGGTTTCCCTTATCCTGCAATTCTTAAATAGCAGCTAACACCTGTCTCAACAGGAGAAGCAGGGGAGATAATGTGCTGTAATTATGATTTATGGAATAGGAGGTTAAAAGAGAGGCAAAGGGCGAAGAAAAAGAAAACCACATGTCAGCTGCTGGACAGAGAGGCTTCTTCTACCTCTATAAGTCTCTGACTGTCCTTTCAGTGCCAGGCACAGCTTGGCAGAGGGTATATTAACCCTAGAGCAGGCATACATGTTCCTGCACTTTGAGAATTTTTTTATTTTTTATTTTTTTGGGTCAAGGACGTAAAATTTCTTCTTTAAGTCTTGAGGAACCTTGTGGAAGAGGATGACCAGACATCAGCAGTTAAGAAGGTTAAAAGGGAACCATGCTGCCAAGACAGCCAGATGGAGAAAGAACGGAGGTCAGCATGAAAGCTTCCGCTTCTTAGAGATAGGCAAACAGAGGGAAGCTTTTATAAGACTGTAGAAAGAAAGCTATGGGCCACTTATATCATTCTTTTTTAGAAGGACACAAAGTTCCACAAGGTTTAGTCATGTGTTTTAACTCCTAGTGTGGTCATAGCCATCACTAACCTAGAGGAAATGCAAAGCTGCAACCTTCATTTTAGATTTTATTTTCCTCTATAGCAGTGGTCTTCAACCTGCGGACCTCCAGATGTTGCAAAACTACAACTCCCAGCATGTCCGGACAGCCGTTGGCTGTCCGGGCATGCTGGGAGTTGTAGTTTTGCAACATCTGGAGGTCCGCAGGTTGAAGACCACTGCTCTATAGTCTTCTGCACATGGCTACATTGTAGTATCACATCTGCAACTGTAATAAAATTCTTACAGATTGCTGTGGGTCTATGAATTTATATAAAGATGTGCATAGTTATTCTCCATTGAATAGAGATGAGGGAATTTACAGTAAATTCGATTCGTCACGAACTTCTCGGCTCGGCAGTTGATGACTTATCCTGCATTAATTAGTTCAGCTTTCAGGTGCTCCGGTGGGCTGGAAAAGGTGGATACAGTCCTAGGAAAGAGTCTCCTAGGACTGCATCCACCTTTTCCAGCCCACGGGAGCACCTGAAAGCTGAACTAATTTATGCAGGATAAGTCATCAACTGCCGAGTCGAGAAGTTCGTGACGAATCGAATTTACTGTAAATTCGCTCATCTCTACCATTGAACCATGCATTACAGAGGTTCTCTTCCACATTAGAATTATTTTATGGCATACAATTGTACTGCATGGCACCGCACTGCAGCGCACATAGACGTCTGTGTAAGAAAAAAAGAAGGGGGAAAACAAATTCAGCTCACCACTGTGCAGTACCGAATGAACAGAAGTCCCATATGGTGCGGAGAGCAGGGCAGGCAAACAGCGGGCCGGGTCCCGGAATCCAGTAGACAAAAGGGTGGGCAAAAAAGCACAGGCCTCAAGCTGCTTCACATACGTGAAAGGAAAAATGTATAAAACTTGACTTTTATTCCATTAGATATCCATGGTCATAAAACACAAAAAGGCAACCGACGCGTTTCGAGCCTAATCTGGCTCTTAGTCGCGCCACGTATGTGGAGCAGCTGGAGGCCTGTGCTTTTTTTGCCCACCCTTGTGACTAGGGATAACCCATATTTCCGGTCTGACCACAGTTCTCTCTGATGCCACCTCTGTCTGTGCAAGGAACTGTCCAAAGCAGGAGAGGCTTGCTATGGGGATTTACTCCTGCTGTGGACAGTTTCTGACGCTGACAAAGGTGGCAGCAGAGAGCACTGTGGTCAGACTGTAAAGCACTATACAACTTTCTCTTTAGCATACAGCAGCAAAGTCCTAGAATTAAGAATTAAGATTTTTTTAATCGGAATAATTTACAAATCTGTATAACTTTTCAGCACCAGTTGATTTGAAACCTTATTTGCGCCCTACTCCTCCTGGCAGCCCCCCACAGTCTCATACTGGGAGCACATGGTGAGTGAGCTTTTTACATCCGTTCCCCCTGGTGCGGTGCTGATTGGCGTCCATTGCTGCCCCGTGCGGTGCTGATTGGCGTCCATTGCAGCCTGTGTATGTGGGGTGGTGCGGCACAGGGAAAGGTTTGAGTGGCATTGGGGCTGCTCTGCCATTTGGGTCGTTCCCCCTGTGGGCACTGGTGTTGGGGCAGTGGTTGTTGCCACTCAGTGCTGTGCCATTTTATGCTAAGGATGCTAGGGACCCACTACAGGTGGCCATTACCTGGTTTGTGGTCTTGCACTTCATGATCATAAAGTACACTAACGACCAGTTTGTTTAATAAATATTGCTGAGAAGCATTAGATCAAGGTGCATGTTGTGGATGTGCGACCAAGTCCGTTTTTTCTCAAGTTAAATTGCGATTTGAAACTTTATTTGTTTCCTCTAAAGGGAAAGAGATGGGCTATTACACCCTGAGTTCCTAAAAGTTGATAATATAGCTTTAGAGAGGTGGGAGCTGTATTTTTTACTCGCAGTGTTCCAAATCGCCTGCTTCCCTTTCACATGGTCATAAAGGAAGATATAGCACATACAAATGATAGCCCTCTTAATTTAATTTTATATATTAAGAAAAAAAAAAAAAAGGAGAAGAACAGAAAATTTGGTGGCACTCCCAGCAGGAGGGAGTCTATGTTTTGCAATGGGGCTTTATGATTTCTTAGTTTCTAGTATATATAGATATAATGTACGTATAGATATGAAGATTAATAATCTGGCCAAAAGCCGTTAACCCTCCCCCCCCAGCAAAAAAATGTAAAAGCTAATCATTTTCAATGCATGAACATTATATAAGAAAATATGCAGACAGAACATCAAAAATTGATGCCATTTACCTTCAAGTGGTAAACACAGAGACATTTCATATTGGTATTTAGTCGGTGAGTAAACCATAATAGAGACCCAGAGGTAGAACACATTAAAACAGTGTGAAATTTCATAGCGTATTTAAAAGTCCCCCTTCGCCCTCCAGGGAGTTTTATGTAGATAAACATTTCTTTTATTTTAATTTTTTTTGCCTTTGCATATAAACAGACTGAGCGAGGAAAGGTTTTCGTTTTAATTGAAGAGGTGCCGTGAAAATTTAAGACACATCAGGCGGAAAACATTGAGGATCTTGGGTGAAGTGAGAACAGATGGTTGACACAGACTGTTAGACACTTAAAACGAGAACCACAAAAGGTGGCGCGGTGGTTATTATGCAGCAAATTACGAAGTCACAAAGCATTTGACGGTGCTCAGGTCCGCTTGTCTTTCTCTGTACCTTACAAATAAGAGCTCAGAATATGCCACCTTGCACTAAGCTATTTAATTCAGGCTCCAAGGTGGGTGGGTGGGGGGTGTTGGTGAATGAAGGTTTAACACTCTCAGCACCAGGTACTGGTCGCCGCACATCATTTCGGCATTGGCAATTATAATAAGTGGACATAGAATTTTTTTTCATCTGTTATAATAATAGAGCCAGCCATAGACAGCATGAAGAGCCTGTTCTCGTGTTAATGCAGGATGCCCACTGGGTTGATGTAAGATATAATAGAGCGGGCTTGGCTGCTGACTCGGGCCGACTACTTAACACCACAAATGGCCTCTGTCATTAAACCTTCTGTAGCAGTTTCCAGAGGACACAAATCACTCGCTAGCGAGGCTGCTGATGTGGGCCACCACTGCGTCGCACAATAGCAGGCTGGATATGCCAGCGTACAGCAGGGCATGCTTTTCAATAAGCTGTGCCAATCAAATTAACCCAGTCGATACGGGGCAAGACAGTGCAAATTTCCAGCGAAGGCTTGAAAGTTAGCATTGGCTTTTCCTTACATTAAGTATTGCATACAACAGTGTTTCATAACCAGGGTGCCTCCAGCTGTTGCAATACTACAACTCCCAGCCTTCGAATGTCCGGGAATGCTGGGAATTGTAGTTTTTCGCCAGATGATGGCACCCTGGTTGGGAAACATTGGCATACAACATACGACAAAAGAAAACCTGGACCCCCACATGTAATCCCTATTAGAGGACATTATATACACAGTGAAACCTCTTTTAGGGTGCATTCACACGCTAGTAACTAGCAGCAGGTTTCCAGCTGTGGAAAACCAGCTGCGAGTTACGCTACCATTCATTTGAATGGGTCCGTGAACAGTTCGCAAATCTGACACTATTGCGGACTATCTGTGGACCCAAATCAAATCAATGGTTGCTTAACTCGCAACAGGATTCCCACAGCGTGAAACTCGCTGCTAGTAATAGCATGTGAAAGCACCTTTAGAAGTCCACCTAAAAATGCATAGAAAAGTGGTCTTCTAGAAAAGGTCTTTTCTTCTCAAAGAAAATGGTCACTATGCACAAAGTATGGTAGACTGGAAATTTATCGTGTAAAATCTGTTCTGCATAAGGGGGTAGACTTCTTAAATGGTAGTCTTTTGGAGAGGTTTCACTATTGTTATAAATGTTGCCATCTTTACAAGGGATTTTCAAGCGCTGCGGAGTCTGCAGGCGCTATATAAATAAATAAAAAATAAAATTAATTTTCACCGTGATGTTAAAAACAAGCTCTCAAATACAAAAATCTGTCTACTTGGCATCAATAATGGATGAGATGATTTATTTATCTGTGCTCCTGGAATCCCCTGTGGCGTTAGCCAAGGTATCTGCCTGCAGAGCCGTAAACGGTTGGAACCCTGCCCATGCTGGAGTACCCGGGGTTTGTGCAGGGAGGTGTGGAACCTGATGGTCACACACACACCTCCCCTAGACCGCCAGGAGGGACACCCAGAAGGGCTACCACATCCTAACAATCCTGTGAACACACAACACGCAAAAAGTGACACAATGACAAAAGATAAATAAATGAATGTGTACAGGTATACTGCCCGGACATCCAGCTGGATCTATAAAAATGTCTCTGATCCTAACCAGAAGGCCGGGAATCAAGAGGTAAGTGCCACAAGGTGAAGAGTTCATGGTTCCAGTGCTTCCACTCAGTGAGCCAGTACACCCAGTGTGTTTCATCACCTCGGGGCAGCCATCGAGCTGATTCCTCAGAATCAGTCCCAGAAAGCCCTGGTACACCTGTCACCTCCATGTAGCACCCATCCCCACCAGCCCAATACCAGCATTTCAGGCCACCAGCATGAACTGATAAGAACAGATACTAAAGTTGATCTTAGCCAAAAGGCCGAGAAGCGAGGGATGAGATGAACTGCTGCATAATTGAAAGGTTTTTAAGAAATTTCTATAAGGTTTTATAAGTTTACTTAACTATCTATACCTAGCTCTTAGGGATATTACTTTTACCTGGGGAGGTCACAAAGTGGGCATTGGAAGACCTATAGAACAGGCAATGCTCCATGAGAAAAAGGTATTCTCCAGAAGGAAAAAACTACCTTTCTAGTGCCACCTATATGTAGCTAATAGGTCAATGTCTGACCTAATAAAAAGCCTTGAAACATGAGTAGGGATTTTAGACAAACCAGAATCTTCTTGGAAAGAAAGAAACATGGTTCACGCACCTGGCTACTTAAGGTGTAAACCCCTTAATGTAGCACTCAGATAATACCATGTTCCCTATAAAGGTAGCATAATAAAGAATGTTTTCTTCCTTCTGGAGAAGAGACAATATGCTTGCCTAAACCATGCATATCTAGGACCTTTAGCCAATCCCATACATCTAGAGAACTCAGATTCTGGCTGTTACCATGTTCTGGGCTGATCTAAAAATCCAGGGGCACTTTACTGGGTACAATTGATACATTCCATTTATGAAGACATTAGTAATAATTAGAGATGGGCGAATCAAATCTGAAAAATCCGAATTCATTACGAATTTCAGAAAAAAATCAATTTGCAATGAATGCGAATATCGCCGAGATTCGATTGCGCGAATCACTTCATTAAATTCCATTTAGTATAGTCCAGGCTCCAGGGCATCTAAAATGGCAGATAAACATGTGAGGACATGGGGCAAGGAATCCTGGGAAGGTGGGAACAAGGGCAGGTGGGATCACCCTGAATCACATGCAGCCTATCAGCAGCCAGTCACCCCTGTGATGTCACAGCCCTATATAATCGGCAGCCATATTGCGGCCAGTCACTTCAGCCTTTCATTGCAGAGTGTTAGATAGGGACAGACAGTGCTGTGTGTTGGCCAGAAAAGCCCTTTTCCAGTAGTGATTCACCTCCTAGTCACATCAGCGTTCTGTTACAGAGAGGGACAGAGCAGCGTGTTGCACAGAAAAGCAGCAATTCAGCTCAAGCACAAATCCTGCCTAAAGCACTGATAGGGAAGGGAGTGATATAGAGAGAGTAAGTGCAATTTTGGGTGTAGTACACAGCAACTGTGTTCTGCAGCACTGGAGTGTACTGCTAGTGTTGTACACAAATACTTTTTTAAGCGTACTGGAGCGCATTGTCCTCCCATCATAAGTGCTAGGGATCGACCGATATCGTTTTTTTAGGGCCGATAGTCGATAACTTACACCGATATTCTGGTATAAGTTAACGGCTATTTATCCCTAACACCCTGGGAGCTTTAAATCAATTAACTGCAGCAGCTTTTGCGGTGCCAGAGACCGCTGCTGCCACCCGCTTTTCTCCCCCTGTCTGTCCTGGGGTCCTGAGTCCTATCACCACCGCCCACCGCACCGCCCCGGCCAGAGACCGCCGCCGCTGCCCCATTGCCTCCCTCATCCCCGGTTTTATAATTACCTGTTCCCGGGGCCCGGGCTTCTTCTGGCTCCTGCGGTGTCCTCCTGAGCTGTCATTGTGCACACTGACTGTGACAGCGTAACACAGGACGCAAAGGATCCAGAAATAGCGCAGACCCCGGGCCTCGGGGACAGGTAATTATAAAACCGGGAATGGGGGAGGCAAAGGGGCAGCGGCGGAGGCGGTCTCTGGCCGGGGCGGTGCGGTGGGGGGTGAGGCACGGTGCGGAGGTGGGGGGTGAGGCGGGGCATAATCGGATTATCGGCAAGGTAATTGCCGATACCGATAACGTCCAAAATCGTGAATACCAGCCGATAATATTGGCCAAAGTGATAATCGGTCGATCCCTAATAAGTGCATACCACATATGTACATCTAAGGCTGCATTCACACTATAAAATGAATCCATTTATAAACGTCCATTATAAAAAACCCTGAAAATTGGAATGCACTATTTCTTCTGTTACTATCTTCCATCACAAAATAACGGGCTATAACGGGTTAAAACGGATAATGTAAAAATCCCATAGACTATAATGGGATTTTCGAACAGCCGTTTAACAGCCAATTTTCAGGGTTTTATTTATGGACATTTATAAACGGATTAATTTTATAGTGTGAAAGCAGCCTAAGTTGTGTACTATGTTGTTCCTGTTAAAGCCTCAAAGGCCTAGATACTGTGAAAGGCCAGGCAAAAGTACACACCTTCTGGTGTTGTAGACAAATACTGTTTTAAGCATAGTGGTGCCAGGATGCGCACAGAGGAGTGGCAGAGGCCTGAATTCATCAGGCAGATGTTGCAGCAGATTAGGGGTGAGTGGCAGCAGACGTCGCAGTGAGAGGCCGGAGCTCCCAGTATCAGCTAGCGGTCGTGTCTCAATCGGCAACCCATCTGCCATCATTAATTGGTTAACTTATTTATCCACTTCATCCCAAGTGACACCTGACACACCCAGTCAACAGTCAGTAGGTTGTATAGCAATTGTTTAAATTATATTTAATATTATATAAAAAATTTAGGTGTCATGCAGATTACAGGCATCACTATTAGAGGTCTGATGAGGTAGTCTTGCACTACGAAACAGCTGTCCCACCGGTTCTAAGGAACTTCCTGGCGCTGCCGCCCGCAGCCTGTCCTGCTACACTGTGCACTTTACTATGTGAATATCACCTGAATAAAGAGCAAAAGAAAGATAAGATAACTAAGAGTGGTGAGTGCATTTTTTCTCAATATACCGTTGTTTAGAAGCGCTAACGGAGTGGGCACCACCTGTGCATTAACGGAGTGGGCACCACCTGTCTCTTAAACGAACTTCCATTCTATTCATGTTTGCAGTTTGCTGTTATATAATGCCAAACCAGGCTTAACATATGCAGTGCCAGATGAACTGTTTCTTATACATGCAAGTCACTATTAGAATCACTGCCGCAGGGTGTCTGGATGTCGCAGCAGGGTCGGGAGGCCATATGGCATCACAATTGAAGAGATTAAAGAGATTTTTTAATAAAATTTTTATTTAATTACATTTTTATTGATAAAAAAATTTTTTTATCCTTTTTTGAGGACCCGTTGGAGGGCAAGTCTGGTGCCAGCAGCCACGGTTATTCCAGCTCTAAGTAGTGGAAGTGTTAAGATTTTTAAGAAGAAGAAAATTACAAATCTAGATAAAAAAATGTTGAAACCAACTGGTGGCAAAACATTAATCTCAGAGTTCCCCTCACTCAGGTTTATGGAACGGACTGCAGATATTTCTACAATTAAAACTGCCCCCCTTTTAAATTCACCCTTGATGACATTTTCACATATAATACTACCTCTTTTATCACAGATTTTAGTGTTTTTTTTTTAAGTTTGTGTTTTTTGCACTTGCATGTTCTTTAACTCCTTAAGGATGCAGCCCTTTTTACCTTAAGGACTGAGCCCTTTTTCGCAATTCTGACCACCGTCGCTTTGTGAATGAATAACTCGAAAACGCTTTTACCGAATATTCTGATTTTGAGATTGTAACTTGCATCCTTTTTTGGTGAAAAATCCCCAAATTTCATGAAAATTTAGAAAATTTTGCATTTTTCTAACTTTGAAGCTCTCTACTTGTAAGGAAAATGGATATTCCCAATACATTTTATTTTAATTCACAAATACAATATGTCCACTTTATGTTGGCATCATAAAATGGACATATTTTTGCTTTTTGATAAAATTAGAGGGCTTCAAAGTAGAGCAGCAATTTTCAAAAATCTCATGAAAATTGCTAAATCTGAAGTGACAGATGTTACAGAACTTCAACTCCCAGCATGCCTAGGCAGTCTAGGCATGCTGAGAGTTGCAGTTTGGAAACATCTGGATGGCTACCGTTTGGGCACCACTGTAACAGTGGTCTCCAAACTGTGAGCCTCCAGATGTTGCAAAACTACAACTCCCAGCAGTTTGGCCTTCCTAGGGGTTGCCACAGTAAAGATCACTTTACTCTCACTTTCATCCCCCCCCCCCTCCCCACACCGTCGTTTCCCTACCTGAGCCAGGATCTTTGCAGTCTCCAGCGACGATCAGCAGTTCCCAGACATCTTCTCCTCCAGGTACTGGCCTCCATCTTCTCCCCACATTCCCTTCGACATCCAGGGGTTTGGCAGAACGGGGGCTTGCCATGGCAACCCACTGTCCTTCTCTGCCATTGGTCAGAATCCGTTCTGACCAATGGCAGGGGATAGGAGGAGATCGCAGCACTGCGACCTCACTCCTAGCCCTCAGGATGATCGGGGCTGTCACTGACAGCTCCGATCATCCCTATTTTCCGGGTGATCGGGTCACCAGAGACCCGATCAGCCCGGAATAGCAGAAAATCGGATGTCTGAATTGACATGCGATTTTCTGCGATCGCTGACATGGGGGGGTCTCAGGACCCCCCTGGGCGATGTGCCGGGATGCCTGCTGCATGATTTCAGCAGGCATCCCGGTCCGGTCCCCAACCAGCTAGCGGCGTGGACCGGAATTCCCATGGGCGTAAGCATACGCCCCGCGTCCTTAAGGACTCGGGATGCAGGGCGTATGCATACGCCCGGCATCCTGAAGAGGTTAATTAGGGCCGTAGCTCTCATGAGGCGAGTGACGCAACCGCCTCAGGTGCGCTGTTGCAAGGGGGCACAATGGGGCTCCAGCACCCATTACACTGTTAGGCATTGATTCCCAACCAGGGTGCCAGGACACTCAGGTGGGAAATATGGCACTAACATTTTTTGATTTATCTGTCCAGGCCTGCAGGCCATGCGGGAGGGAAGTCTGTGTGCAGTGCCGGGATGGGCGATGCTGCAGCTCCAATACTCGTGTATCCTCCTACTCCTGTGGAGCAGCTCTGGACTCTGGATTCTCCCTGGTCCCTCAGCAGAATGATGTGGATGGAGGGAAGGAGCAAGGGCAGTGATGACAGAGGCCTACTCAGCTTCAGGTAGTGAACCCCCACCCTTCTTTCACTCCTCTGCACCTCTCTGTCACCCCTCATAACCTTTCTGTAACCCCTGGACACCCCTCTGTTATCCCGTACACCCTTCTGTTACCCCTCTAAACCCCTTTCACCCCTGTACACCCCCACGCTTACCCCATACACCACTGTCACCCGTGTATGCCCCTCTGTCACCCATGTACACCCCTGTCTCCCATACACATCCCTCTGTCACTGTGTGGTGGTAAGGTTGGTTATAAGAGCTTTGCAGTTTGCAGACTTTATTTAAAGAGGTTTCATAATTTATAAAAAGTGACTTGTAAATGTAATCAATAATCATAATTTATTTTGCATTGTGGGAAGGCTGGTGGCATTGTGTTTGGAGGAGGCTGGTGGCATTTGTAGGGAAAAGGGGAGGATAATGCTGGAATAGTGCAGAGCCTAATACTAATATGTTTGTTTTGCTGGTTCTGCCAAAGAGTTTTGGTTGGAACAGATTACCATAATGTCCTGTGCCAGATGGGGAAGAAAAAAAGAATGACTGACAGTGAATATGTCATTTGTGAGTCGATGCATAAAACCGTACTGTAATCTCCATAAGAAGCATTTTAAAAATTATTCGGTAAGGGTGTCCCGCTAATTAAATTTTTTCCCCAAGCCAAAATGGGGGGGGGGGGGGGGCACAATTTTCTGTTCTCGCCTCAGGTGCAAAAAGAGGTAGCTACAGCTCTGTCTGTAATGCACATCATGTAACTATGTTTAGCACTTATCTGATCGCCTTTTAGTTTACAGACTTTGATTAAAAACTTTTCATAATTTATGAAAAGTGACATACATTTTGAAATAAAATTTTATAGAATTTAAATAAATAATTTTGATCCATAAAAGCCAGGAAAGAAGTCCAGAATGGAAGTAAACACTTGCCCCTACTTTCTCATGGCATTTTTCCATCTCCAGGGGTGCCATTTCCCTTTGAGCAAGAACACTTTGTGCAAGAACACTTTGTGCAAGAACACAAATGTATATAGGCTACCTTATACAGGGGCTATATTACAACGTGCCATGCCTCTGGAAACCATTTCATGGTACGTTTTTTGGTGGTGTAACATTTTCAAATCCAAGACCAAGCTATTGGAATGTGTCCTAGAAGAGCCAGCCGACCCAGCATAACAGCTTAGTTTTGACTGTGAAAATGTAATCCAAGTTTCCATCTTCAGCATTGTAATCCAGTTTACTTCAGCATTGTCTGGTTAAAACTTTGGAATTAACAGAGGAAGAAATAAAAATCTGTAGGAAAGTATTATAGAATTTACAAAGTTAAAATTGGTTAAAGGTTATTACAACTTCTATAGAGCAATTTAGGTAAATTTCTACAATCCCTTTCCCCCACATTCTTCACTGCTCTACAAGCGTCACCAAAAACGGCATCTTCTGTCCTATGGGAAAAAAATTGCCATAACAATACCAGATTTGTTTTTATTAGAGAGTGTGCATAGAGGCAAACTGCATACAGATATAAAGACGGACAACTGATCCACAATATCCGGCAGCTGAATATCCCTCCCACTCCATAAATCTCAGTTTTATAACAAAGCTCCTGGTTCCTTCCAACACAAGGATACAAACACAACAAAGACATCAATTATTTATATGACATCCAGGCTGGATAACACACAGTTAGCCTTGTCCATCAGCAAAACAAAGACATCCCAAATAACTATCATTCTACTGTATATAAAAAGGGAAGGACACAAATTTCTATGACGAAAAGTTTTTATACAGTGCGCTGTGGTAAATTGCTTGTGACATTTTGACAGTATAATTATATTCTACAAAGTAGCGCAGGAGCTTTCGGCATGCTCTTTAAGGAAAAAAGTTAGGGTTCTTTTCATAAATCTCTATTTCTGTTATGCAAGAAATGTTGTTGTGTGGCAGGAACTTACAGACCAATGTGTAGGTATAACTAAGAACAAATTCTAGTCCTGCGGGACATTATATAGACCTTTGAAACCATTGTTTTTCTATTTTTTCAATGAAATCTAGCTGACAATAGTATAAAAGGTACCTTAGCAATCTCCAGCTAGGTCATGATTAGGGAAAAGGCGAGGGAGAAGAAAGTATACTTCACAGAGAACGCCCACTAAGCTCAGAACTTACAGCTCTACAAGCAGCGCCATCAGCCAAGTTAAAGGGGTTATCCAGGAAAAAACTTTTTTTTATATATCAACTGGCTCCAGAAAGTTAAACAGATTTGTAAATTACTTCTATTAAAAAATATTAATCCTTTCAGTACTCATGAGCTTCTGAAGTTTAGGTTGTTCTTTTCAGTCTAAGTAATCTCTGATGACACGTGTCTCGGGAACCGGCCAGTTTAGAAGAGGTTTGCTATGGGGATTTGCTTCTAAACTGGGCATTTCCCGAGACACGTGTCATCAGAGATTACTTAGACAGAAAAGAACAACCTTAACTTCAGAAGCTCATAAGTACTGAAAGGATTAAGGATTTTTTTATTTACAAATCTGTTTAACTTTCTGGAACCAGTTGATATATAAAAAAAAGTTTTTTCCTGTAATACCCCTTTAAGTCTTGGAATTGACAGATGTAATGCAGAATTCTGCCAGCAACCTAGTACAACCTGAACCTCTAAATGTACACAGGTACACATCTAAAGATAGAATTCTGATAAACTTCTATTGATACCTTTTTATGCAAAATGTCAACATTAATATGTACCATATATATATATATATATATATATATATATATATATATATATATATATATATATATATATATACACACACACACACACACATGGAATTCTGCTAATAGAACTACACTTACGGTACCTTCAAAATGCATTAAAATAACAGTATATCAGTGATCAAATACTGATGAGCTATTCTAAGGAAAAGCAATCAGTTTTTAACTCCTGGATACCTCAAAAGTTACTAAAACAGTTTTTTTAAAACAGGTACTGATACATAATGATTCTGTCATTAAGTTAAGCAAGGCCAGAGCAAAGAAAGGAAGTGTTATCAGGCCTCTAGCTATTAAAGAGGTACTCCGACATCAGTTAAAGAAATAATAAACATTCTACAGTAGCATATAACCTTGCTTACCTGTCTGCTCCAGTTTTGAAATCACCAAAAATGTATTTGTTTTGGGGTCTTAGTGGTTGGGCAGTTTCCCAGCATTGCATATCCAGAATGCATTGCTTTCCTTTAGCTCATCATCATAATCCTTCTACCTTGCCTACTCCCTTCCCACAGCCCTCCTGCCTTTTCCTCACTCACAGCTGTTGCAGGTCATCTAATTTCACAGCGAACTATTGCACCAGTAACGTTGTAGCACCTGCTGCACCCACTCCCTGTCTGCTCCTCTCCCTGTGGCACTGATCAGTACAAGGCAGCATTTTGTAAATACACCTCACTCTCCCCAAATGTCTCAATAATTAAAGATATATATATATATATATATATATATATATATATATATATATATATCACAGGGAGGTTGTGATGTAAGCTGTAGAGGCTGGTCAAAGTTGGGGACACCACTCACTGGGTGGGCCCTTTAACATAGGGGCAAGATCAAGCCACATCTCCTAAAATAGCAAATATGCGTTGTCCTAGGAGAGAGGGATGAGCCAGGGAGCTGGAGACAACACAACTTCCTGTTGGGGTAAATTATGCAAAAGCCAGTATAATTTGTGAGAACACTACAGTATTAGGTTATTTATCAATTTTTTTTTAGTTGTCAACAATGAGGAGGGGCTTCATCTTTTGTCCTACTGCAGGCAGGCCAGAGGGGGAGAGAGAGACTCCTGCAGCAGCCATTTACCTTAGAGCAAGATACAGGACAGTGAGGGGGGGCCATGTATGTGTTCCTGGAAAATTGAGCCATTTCTTTACATATTTCTCAGTTTTGTCACTCAAATTTTTACACATCTAGTTATAGTACCATGTTATATGTTTTTGTGCATATAAAGACGATAAAATTAGTATAAAGTACAGAAAACTTGCATAATATAGCACTTAATGTTTTTGTCGTTCCATTAAAATACATTTACTGCAGACGGGGTTAGTACAGATCCTCCCAAAAACTGTCTGGGAGACACTCCTCTAAGAAAGAATTACAGAGGAGCGCATATACAGTCAGCATCTTGAAAGCACAAGATAAAGATGGGAATTTATCTTGCCGGCCGCCTCCAGCTATACGCTTCCTGCTAGATAAGTAATGATCATAGCACCAAAGCACAAATGCACTGCTCAGCAGGCAATATCTGTTATTAAAGTCCCCGATGTTTGGTAACCACAGTCCTGCTCTGAAACAAATAAGCACCATTATGCAATTGAAACCACTTTGTGGCTGGGGAGGGGGGCACATACAATTTTAAAGATGTGCCGGGGTTTAGCAATGATCAGGAGCTAAAACGGCAAGACTGCTTTAAAAGGACAAAAAGCAAGCTGTGCAGTATTGTGGAGAAAATATGGAAAAATGTAACTCCAACTCAGTTTTAATTTTTGACAACATAGAAGAATTCTCAAACAGAGTGGTTATCTCATGTAAACATATACAGACATAAAAGACATTTCACCACTCAGGCCAAAGTGCAGAGTGACTGATGAACAGTGTCTCTTAAAGGGGTACTCCGCCCCTAGACATCTTATCCCCTATCCAAAGGATAGGGGATAAGATGTCAGATAGCCGCGGTGCCGCTGCTGGGGATCCCCGCTGCGGCACTGCGCTATCATTACAGCACAGAGCGAGTTCGCTCTGTGCGTAATGACGGGCGATACAGGGGACGGAGCCGCATGACGTCATGGCTCCGCCCCTCGTGATATCACGGCCCGTCCCCTTAATGCAAGTCTATGGCAGGGGGCGTGACGACCGGCGCGCCCCCTCCCATTGACTTATATTGAAAGGGGCGGGCCGTGAAGTCACGAGGGGCGGAGCTGTGACGTAACGATGCTCCGGACCCTGTATTGCGCATCATTACGCACAGAGCGAACTCGCTCTGTGCTCTAATGATAGCGCAGTGCTGCAGCGGGGATCCCGGGAATCCCCAGCAGCGGCACCGCGGCGATCTGACATCTTATCCCCTATACTTTGGATAGGATGTCTAGGGGCGGAGTACCCCTTTAAAGGGGAACTCCTTTGGAAAAAAAAAACTGGTGCAAGAAAGTTAAACAGATTTGTAAATTACTTCTATTTAAAAATATTAATCCTTCCAGTATGTATCAGCTGCTGTATACTACAGAGGAAGTTAAGTTTTTCTTTTCAGACTGACCACAGTGCTCTCTGCAGACACCACTGTCCAGAGCAGAAGAAGTTTTCTATGGAGATTTGCTTGTACCCTGGACAGCTCCTGACATGGACAGAGGTGTCAGCATAGAGCACTGTGATCAGACTGGAGAGAACTTCAGAAAGAAATACAACTTCCTCTGTAGTATGCAGCAGCTGATAAGTACTGGAAAGATTAAGATTTTTTAATAAAAATAATTTACAAATCTGCTTAACATTCGGGCACCAGTTACCGTATTTATCGGCGTATAACACGCACTTTTTAGGCTAAAATTTTTAGCCTAAAGTCTATGTGCGTGTTATACGCCGATACACCCCCAGGAAAGGCAGGGGGAGAGAGGCCGTCGCTGCCCGCTTCTCTCCCCCTGTCTTTCCTGGGGTCTAGAGCCCTGCTGCCGGCCCTTCTCTCCCCCTGGCTATCTGCGCCGCTGCCCGTTCTGTCCCCCTGACTATCGGTGCCGGCGCCCCATTGCCGGCACCGATAGCCAGGGAGAGAGAAGCGGCGCAGACAGCCAGGGGGAGAGAAGGGGCAGCGGCACCCATTGCCGGCGCCGCTGCCCCATTGCCTCCCCCCATCCCCGGTGGCATAATTACCTGTTCCCGGGGTCGGGTCTGCGCTGCTGCAGGCCTCCGGCGTGCGTCCCCTGCGTCGTTGCTATGCGCTGCACGGCGCATGACGTCAGTGCTCCGCGCCGTGCATATCAACGACGCAGGGGACGCACGCCGGAGGCCTGCAGCAGCGCGGACCCGACCCCGGCAACAGGTAATTATGCCACCGGGGATGGGGGGAGGCAACGGGGCAGCGGCGCCGGCAATGGGTGCCGCTGCCCCTTCTCTCCCCCTGGCTGTCAGCGCCGCTTCTCTCCCCCTGGCTATCGGCGCCGGCAATGGGGCGCCGGCACCAATAGTCAGGGGGACAGAACGGGCAGCGGTGCCGATAGCCAGGGGGAGAGAAGGGCCGGCAGCAGGGCTCTAGACCCCAGGAAAGGCAGGGGGAGAGAAGCGGACAGAGACGGCCTCTCTCCCCCTGCCTTTCCTGCGGGTGTATCGGGGTATACACGCGCACACACGCACCCTCATTTTACCATGGATATTTGGGTAAAAGACTTTTTTTACCCAAATATCCTTGGTAAAATGAGGGTGCGTGTTATAGGCCGGTGCGTGGTATACCCCGATAAATACGGTAATTTGAAAAAAAATAAAAATTAAATGTTTTCTCACCGGAATACCCCTTTAAGTTGGCCATGTTATTAAGATACCTCTTAGCCAAGTAATCTTCCTAATCCTCCATACACATGCATCGGTTTAGCCAAGTGTGCATATATTCTGAATAGGAAGAGCTGAGAAAACCACTGCAAGGCATCTGCTGTGGCAAGAAAATCAGTAGGCCTCCATACACATTAGATTGTCAGAAGACTTGTGTATGACAAGCACAGCTGCCCATTTGACATAAGATTGCAGTCAAGACAATGACAAACATTTTTTTACATTGTTTCCTGCTTCAATTGCATCTACACAGTTATACATAGCATATATTCACAACTGCTAATTTTTGGATAAGAAAAAGGGGAATTCAAATCAGATGGAGGCAGATGCATCCATGCCCTTTTTTTGACCTGCTTTCTGTGCATATTCAAGTCTTGGAAATGGAGAGAGGAAACGAACACAAACTGCAATGGAGGATCTCAAATCTGTTACATTCATGTGCATTCTGAATGAAGGACTTAAAGGGGTACTCCACCCCTAGACATCTTATCTATCCTTCCCTTCCTATAGACTTGCATTGAGGGGGCAGGCCGTGACATCACGAGGGGGAGGGTCATGATGTAACGAGGGGGCGGGTCATGACATCACGATACTTCGGCCCCTGTATCGTGAGTCATCAGCACGGAGCGATCTTTGGTCTGTACAGCTGATGACAAGCGGGTGCTGCAGGAGAGATTGCGGGGATCCCCATCGGTGGGACCCCCATGACCAGACATCTTATCCCCTATTCTTTGGATAGGGGATAAGATGTCTAGGGACGGAGTACCCCTTTAACTTAGACTTCCCTAAGGGTATGTTCACAATACGGAAAGCCAGGCGGATTCTGCATGCAGCATCCCCCATCAGAACCTAATGTCCACGCAGGAATAGCCATCCCATTGATTGTAGTGCAGTTCCAGGCGGATTTTGACAAAAAAAAATAAATGAACGAACCTATGGAAATGAAACTACGGAAATTACGATGTCTGAGCTGTGCAGTGAATTCCCATTGACAGCAATGAGGATTCCACTTAGAATTTCTTTGTGGAAATTTCATAGTGTGAGTATATGAGAATAGGTTTTATAAACCATACATTACTGATATCAAAGTTCAACAACTTAGTGAATCCACACTTTACTGATAGCATTGCTGTTATTGTACTTACAGCACATTGACAGATCCTCCATAAACATGGCCTCTGAATAAGGGCCACTTACGGAACCAGGCTAATCCCATGAAGCATCAAGTTACAAGATATCTAAAAGCCTGATATAAAGTAATGCCTGAGAGGATTAGGCACAGAAGTACAGCAATTCGGCACTGCCTATCCAAATATCAAGTTTCCCTCAATGGTCTTGGACAAGGAACACTTGAAGAAAACTCATTCTACAGGATCCGACAACGATATTAAATCAGATGAGACACCGGAGATGTCTTGAGCTTCTGATATTCAGAGGTAGCTGGAAGATTTATTGACAGCAGAAATTAAAGAAGCAGAGAGTGGCATAAAAAGATGAGAAAAAATCAGAGTGAGTTAAGATGTAACAATCTAATCAAGTCATCTCCGAGAGGGATCTCTTACAGGCAACGTCTACACTGCTTAACACAAGTTCCCGAAGGCTGGAGTAAAATCTTTGTGGTGACAAGAGCACAAGGTAGAGAGGACACCATAGCACTTAGGAAGGGAGAAAATTACCCCAACCTCTGATCTGGGACGAGCAGAGCTCTGTCACAATAAAAGACACAATCATTCCTCTCTTCAGAACCCATTACTCTGAAATGCCAGACAATGACCGGATGATTCCGAATTGTCCCAGTGTCTCTGCTTTCTGTTCACTTACATTTAAGAAAAGTTTTTTCATAATCTAAAAAGTGAACAGCTGTCATGTAAAAGTTGAAACTTTCCTGAGAAGACATTTAAAAGAAAGCACTGTGTCCCTGCAGACCTATTCTGCGCAATGACATCTCCCTTACCACATTAAAGCATTACTGTCAGTAACTTCAGACATGTGGAGGTCTTCATGCTGAAACCCCTTCCGATTAGGGCTGGGCGGTATACCGTTTCATACCGAATACCGACATTTTTGTGCTGCACGATATGAATTTTAACCCATACCGCAATACCGTTTGGGGACCTCCCCCTCGGGAATGAATTAAAGAGCCCAGCGCTGCGTTGTCCTCACATCGGGGAACTAATCACAAGTCACCCGGGAGCGCTGTTCTGCCCCCCCAATTAATTATCAGCCCAGTGCTGTCCCCATCGGGGTAAATACTGATATGCCACCCGCATGCGCTGCCCTTCTCATCCTCATGTTTGTTGCGGCCGTCGGCGAGGACACTCTAGTTTTGCAACATCTGGAGGTCGGCAGGTTGAAGACCACTGCTCTATATTGTGTGGTATCCCTATGCCCGGGCTGCAAAAAATAAACAAAATAAACTTTAACTCACCTCCCGTTGGTCCGGTATCGGCCTCATCTGCTTCCTAGTGAATGGAACGTCTGAAAGCCATCAGCCTATCACCGGCCGCAGCGAGGTTCCGCCTCGGCCGCTGATAGGCTGAGCCCACTGTCATGTAGGAAGCCGCCCAGAGCTTCTTATATGACAGTTGGCTCAGCCTATAAGCGGCCGAGGCGGAACATCGCTGCGGCCGGTGATAGGCTGACGGCTGTCTGAAGCTCCCGTCCCTAGCATAAGGCCGACGTCGGAACATGCATGAGTTTATTTTGTTTACCTTGTGTCTGCGCCGGCAACCAACAGCACGAGGAGGGCAGCGGGTGACATGTGAGTATTTACCCCGATGGGGGCAGCGCTGGGCTGATAATTTTTGTAGGGGGTGGGATGCAGAACAGCGCAGCGCTGGGCTGATAAATTTTGTTGGGGGGGCAGAATAGCGCAGCGCTGGGCTCAGAATTAAATTGGGGGGAAAGAAATACCGTTATATACCGTGGAACCGCTGAAAGTTACAAAAATACCGTGATACGCAGATTTTGTCATACCGCCCAGCCCTACTTCCAATCATATCATTAGTTATAGCTGGGTGAAACGCTTCACTTCCTGGCTGGTACCTGTTCCAACTCATGCACTTCATAGACTATAATGGAGCACGAGTCTAATCGGGTGGGCAGCCAGGAAGTGAAGCACACTGCCGAGCGCTTCTCCCAGCTATAACTAATGTTCGAAAGTGGTCTCATCACTGAGACTGACCGATCTTTACTTTTGTTATGTGTGTGCAATATGTCAAAATGTAATATTTTTGACAGTAACACTTTTTTTTTATCCTGTCAACAAAACTAAAAACCTATCCCCAGGATAGTAAATCAATATTAGTAAAGCAACACAGTTCCTGTATCAGGTTTTTGATGAAAAACAGATTCCTCAAAACCTGACTAAACTGTATCAAAACGTGTGTACAAATTTCAATCCGTATACGGTTAAAAACCATATACGGTTTGAAAAATGATGTCCGGTAGCATCCGTTTAAGAAAAAAACGTATACGTTTTTAACTGTGCACTCACTTTTGAATCAAGTTTCACTTGTTTGATTGAAATTCCAAGAAAAATAACTGTGCAAAATCAAAAACCGGATGGTGAAAACCGGATGGAACCGTACGCACATATGGTTCTGTACGATTCCCATTGACTCCCATGTTTTCAAAAAACGTATACGTTTAATACAGTTTTTCACCCCGACAAAAAAACGTGGTAGACTACGGTTTTGGGTACGGGTAAAGAAAAACTGACAAAACCGTATAAGACATACGGTTTACAATGTTAAGTCAATGCATACGGTTTTCTATACGGTTTTTAACTTGAAACCGTATACAGGAACTGTAAGCAAAAACGTGGTGTGCATGCACCCTTAAACTGGTATGGGGTCAGATTTCAAGAACCGCCACCAATGCGCAGTTTAAAGGTGCCACAGCCTTTTTAATGCTTACGTCTGCTCTCATTTGCAATCACTGTAAATGTACAGTAGCAGAAATAAGTAGCGACACTCACCTCTTGTCCCTAAGGAAAGGACTAGAGAAAGCGCAGGGAGCCATATTAAAATGGCTGTCGTCTTGTGTGTTGTAACTTGGCCATGTGAACACAAAGTTTGATTTATCCGATCGTGAGTGCCACTACTTATTCCTGCTTCTGGATATTTGCTATGGACTGCGCCTGCCACTTCTATAGTAGTTGAGCACCAGTATAAGGTGAGGAGTCCCGTATTTGCGACTGTGAATATACAGAGCCTGAATTGGCAGATAGTGGTGGTCCACTATCTTATAGAGACATTACTATAAGTGACAATGGTGAAAGGTACTGCAGCCTAGCCCCATTCACTTCAACTGATAGCACAGCTTTTACAAGGATGAGCACATAAAAATACATAATAAAAAGGCATCCACACACAATCGCTGCACCCCCTCCCACAGCTCATCAGCAGGGGTGGTGGGAATCAAAACCCTAACTATTGATAGACAATCCTGAGCTTAGGTCACGAGTTCTTTTAAGGCTGCGTAACGCTGTAAGGTGCATGACAATTTCACTTTTAGGATAACAGGAAATTTTTTAAGAATGGAGAGGGTCTCTGTTAGGTTTACAAAATCCCAGGGCTGTGGAGTCTGTAGATAAATGTTCCTACTCCGCAGTTTATTGTACTTCCGACTCCCGAACTCAGACTCCTCTGCATTAACATGCAAATGTATTCATAAACACTTACAGTTGAATCCAAGAAGCTGTCCCACCAAGTTCTTCTAAGCTCTTCTAGCAGAGAGAGGTAGTAGGGCAGAAGCTGCTGCCTTCTCCTTTTTGTGTGCTGATCTGCTGCTGAAGATAGGGCAGTGGAAAGATCCAGGAAGGGGCATTTATTTGAAAACATGATTTCCCTAGTAGAATCCCATAGTCATGTTTAAAGTTTAAGCTAACAATCGGAGTTTACAAGTTTTTATAGCCTTAGCTAAATGGCAGCAGTTTTCCAGTGGTTTACAGCTTCAGTCTTGAACTATTGACCCTCCATTCCCTTCACTTATACAAGCGTCTCTAGTCCTGCAAAAAACATATTTCCTTAATCCCTTATCAGTGAGAGGCTAGGTTACCCATGGGTTCCCTGTAACAGCAGAACACAACACTATGGAAAGTATTGCTGCTCCTAATTGTGTATTGTGTGCCATATAGTGATGCACATGAAAAGCATGCTTCATGGTCATTTAACGTGTTCGTATTGGGGCTACGTGAGGCACTGCATACATTGGTCTTTATTCTTACAGTAAGTCATTAATTATAACTTTTTGTGAATTGGGACATTTAAACTTGCTTTTTTTTAAATTCCAATCTAAATTTAGTAGGAGTCGGTGCATTGTTTGCTGACTCCGACTCCAGGTACCCAAAATTTTGTCCGACTCCTCGACTCCGACTCCACAGCACTGCAAAATCATCAGATTATCATTTTAACCCTTAAAGGGGTACTCCGGTGAAAAACTTTTTTTTTATTTTTTTATTTTTGTTTTAATCAACTGGTGCCAGAAAGTTAAACAGATTTGTAAATCACTTCTATTAAAAAATCTTAATCCTTCCAGTACTTATTAGCTGCTGAATACTACAGAGGAAATTATTTTCTTTTTGGAACACTGAGGAGGAATATCCGGGTTAAGCCTATTCAATAATTCGGGAGTATACCAGCCCATAATCAATTTATACTGAGTTTCTTTGTAGGCCGTGCAATTCGAGGCCTTAGAGGCCCTCTCCCAGATAGCCTGCCACTGAAGAAGGGCAATAGTGGTGTTGAGAGCCTCCTCCCAGCGACCCATATACCGATGCATCTGCGGGGCTTCCCCAGGAGGCTGGAGAAGCAAGGAATAGATGTCAGAGAGAAGACCCCTCGTCTGAGGCCCACCACGGCATAATCTTTCAAATCCAGTAGGCAAGGAAACCACTGTAGAGCCATGCATAGTTGTCATATAATGTCACAACTGCAGGTAGTGAAAGCGCTCAGACGAGGGGAGGTTTCAACTATTTATCAGATGTTCAAAAGGCAGAACGAGAAAGGGTCAACTACATCAGCCCAGCAGAAAAGGCCCCTAGAACCCCACTCCCGCACCATAGCAGAAGACATACCGGGGGGAAAGGCAGGGTGATAAAGGAAGGAACGCAGAGTGCAAATGGGCAGCCCAATTATATTTGACCACATCCAGGACCGCTAGACTCCCCCCCCAGGCCCTACTAGCCATCATAACGGACATAAGGAGTCGATGCCTCTTCCCGTCCCAAATAAAACGAAAGATGGCCAACTGAAAAGAACGGAGGGCAGACAGAGGCACACGAGTAGGCAATGTTTAGAAAAAATAGAGGAGTTTTGGGAGGATTGTCATCTTTACCGCTGCAATACGCCAAAAAAGGAGATGTACTGTGAGCGCCACTTCTCCAGGAAGGCACGAAGTTCCCGAAAAAGCGGAAGATAGTTGGTAGAGTAGAGAGAAGAGTAGTGGGAAGTAATGTGTACCCCAAAGTATTTAAGATATAGGAAGGGATATAGGAAGATTGGGAGGAAGTGCCGATTTAGAGAGATTCACCTTATAACCCGAAACCACCCCGTAGTCATGAAGAGCCTTGTACAGATTAGGAAGAGAAAATAAAGGACGGGAGAGTGTGGGAAGAACATCATGGGCAAACAGGCAAATCTTGAACTCCCTGTCATGCAAGGGAATGCCAGTGATGTCTGGGTCACTCCTAATCATGGCGGCTAAATGCAGAGGACAAAGACCAAGGGGCACAGCGGACACCCCTGACAAGTACCATTCAGCAGAGGGAAGGTTGGGGAGGGAGCATGGGGAAGTTTAAGAGAGGCAGTAGGGGAGGAGTAAAGACCCTGCACTGCAGTTAAGAAATTGCCTTTGATACCAAATTTCTGAAGAGTGGCAAAGAGAAATGGCCACGCCCGTCTGTCAAATTCCTTTTCAGCATCCAAGCTAAGGAATAGCGCCTACTCGGACCTTCGATAGACCAAGTCAATGAGAGCTATTACTCTCCTGGTGTTGTCACCGCCTTGACAGAAAGGAATAAACCCAACTTGATCCTTATGGATAAGAGATGGGAGAAATGCACAGAGTGTAACTGCCAACAACTTTAGAAAATAACTTCAGATCTGAATTAAGAAGGGCAATAGATCAATAACTGGAGCAATCATGCGGATCCTTACTGGGCTTAGGTATCAAGGTAATTAGGGAGTGCAAAAAGGACTGCGGGATCAACTTCCCCCCCCCCAACTCCTCCCCCCCCCCCCCAATGAAAGAATTGAGAAGAGGGACAAGCTTAGGTACAAGAATAGAGGTGAAAGCCTTATAGTATAAGTACGTAAAGCTGTCAGGGCCCAGGGAGCGACCAGCAGGCAGGGATTTGAGAATCTCTAAGAGTTCCTCCCCAGTGATAGGTGCATTAAGAGATTCACAATTGGCACACGACAAGGCAGGCAGGCCACAACTGGAGAGATAAGAGTCGAGGACTGCTGCTCGCTCCACTGGGTCAGACGGAAGCTGAGAAGGAAGGGAGTAAAGATTCTTGTAGTAATTAACAAAGAGGTGGGAAATATTAGCAGGATGATAATGGAGAACACCAAAAGAGTCTTTAAAAGCAGAGGGGGATTGAGCCACCGCTCGGTCACATAGGCGCCTGGCCAACATAGTGTGTGCTTTATTACCTTTTTCGTAAAAACTTTGCTTGGCAAACAACATTTGCCGCTCAACCCTACGAAGAGCCAGGTCACCCAACTGCGCCCGAGCAGCCACCAAGCACCACAGAGTCGGTAAAGAAGGAACAGATAGCAAGAGAGCTTCCAGACAAGCAATCTCTGTGCGGAGTTCCCGGGAGGGAGTCATGGCATCACGCTTGAGCCTCAAACCCAAAGCAATACAGTGTCCCCGCACCACAGACTTAGGAGCTTCCCAGGGGACAGCCTGAGAAGAGACCGTACCCTCGTTAGTGGTAAAATATGCAGTAAGACAACGCTGAATTGACTCCCGGTAAATCAACGATTTAAGAAGGGAATCATTCAGCCGCTAGTGGCAGGAGCGAAGAGAGGAAGGGGAAGAAGAGAGGAAAATAGGGCAGTGGTCAGACCAAGAGATAGGTTCAAGAGAAGAGGCAGAAGGTATGCGTACCATAGGGAGGTTGCCGCAAAAAATTTCTATGAGCGTATGTAGTTTGTGGGGTGGGAATATAAGCTAAACGAACGGACCGTCAGGTGGTTTATCCGCTACAAATCATACAAGGAGGAGGCCCGTATAACCCGTCGAAAAATAGAAGCCAAGCGCAAATGGGCGGGGGTAGGAGGAGCGACAGAGAGGGAATGGCGATCGAAGGGAGGAGAAAATTTAAGATTAAAGTCGCCCCCCCAACAACCAGGCAGAGGAGTGGTATTTGTGGAGCCTAGCCAGGACCCTGCGTGAAAATGGGATTTAAGAGGTGTTAGGGGCATAAATATTACAAAGTAAGAGCGGGACCCCACCCAAGACCCCCTCCACCACCACACAACGCCCTTGGGGATCCAGAAAGGAAGAAGAGACTTGTAACGGGCAGGACCTAGACACCAAGATAGCAACCTCAGCCGTTTTCCTATCAGAGACAGCAGAATAGGTTTGAGGAAAGAGATGCTGGAGAAATTGAAAGGATCCAGAATGGTCAAAGTGCATCTCCTGTAGAAAAACGATGTCAGCACGTAAAGCAACCAGCTCCCTCTGAAGCAAACACCTCTTAGAAGGGGAGTTCAGCCCCTTAACATTCAAGGAGACACACTTGCCAATGGGGGATAGTAAATGAAAGGTAAGTGCCTATGAAAAAAATATACTCACAGAGAGGTCCAGAAGAATCCCCATAAGGCGGAGAGCAGCCCCAGAGCTCGAATTCCAGGGGAGAGAATCCAGGAGAAGCAACCTAAAGGGAAACAAGGAAAAGAAAGAAAAGGGAAACACAAGGGGACACAGACAAACACCAAACCGATAGGATGACAAGAAACAGGAGACAACACAGTACAAATGAGAGAACCATTGACCAAAAAGCCAATGCCGAAGACCAGGGTGGAACAAGTACCAAGGTATGGGTGGACCATTTCTACGAACGAAGGGACATGGAAGTTCACCACCAGAGAACAACCGCCAAAAAGGGGTAGGCATAAGCGGAAAACTGAACCATTGGTGACCAAAGAAAGCAACATCACATTAACAATAAGAATGTGCAAAAGCAAAAAACATACTGGAGATCCTGGCGCATGGACGCAATTTCTGCCCAGCAGGTATCCTTGACTTCGGCAATGGGTGACCGGAAGTCCTCCTTGGTTGGGATTTGGGAGAGCAGTTGACTCAGGTCTGGCTGAGCTGAATAGGGCATGGAGAAGCTCGAGCAAGGAATTTCAGAGTCAGAGAGGGCATCCCAGGATGCAAGGGCAGCACCGGGTTGAGCAGGTATCCCGGGCCCAGGATGGAGGTGGGGTAGTCCCTGGGGGGACAAGTGAGGGGTACCGGAGGACCTCATGGAGCCCTGTCTGAGCCTTTGCGGCTTGGGTGAGCAAGAGGCAGAAGGACAAGCAGCCAGAGGGAGCAGCGGGGTGGAGAGTGGGGGCTGATGGGGGAGACGTATGCCCGTTCTGAGTGAGAGTCCCGGAGGAACGCAGCCTAGCTTCCAAGGCAGGGGAACTCTGTGAGTGGGAGGCTGAACAGCGGGGAGTAGCTGCAGGAGACAGGGGACTGGGGTGTGGAGCTTGCCGGCCCCTCACTAGCAATGCCCAGGATGGAGTTTTCGGACCCCTAGGAGGAGAGGGGGGAGAGGAGGCCACTTGTGGGGAGCAACAGAGGAGGCAGACAAATCCCAGCTGCAACAAGCCAGAGAAGCGGAGGGCTCAGAGAGCCCACTCACCGGCAGGTCCCGAAGCTGGAGAGCAGCACGGCCAAAGTGTCAGTCTGCATCACAGCACAGACACTGAATAAATACCGGCTCTTACTTCACCCAGGCCAGGAGCCCATCAACCACCATGCCCCTCAACTTATCAAAAAATATATATATATATATATATATATATATATATATATATATAGATAGATAGATAGATAGATAGATAGATAGATATAGAGAGAGAGAGAGAGAGAGAGAGCGCGAGAGAGCGCGAGAGAGCGCGAGAGAGCGCGAGAGAGCGCGAGAGAGCGCGAGAGAGCGCGCGAGAGCGCGAGAGCGCGAGAGAGCGAGAGAGCGAGAGAGCGAGAGAGCGAGAGCGCGAGAGCGCGAGAGCGCGAGAGCGCGAGAGAGCGAGAGAGCGAGAGAGCGAGAGAGCGAGAGAGCGAGAGAGCGAGAGAGCGAGAAAGCGAAAGAGCGAGAGAGCGAGAGAGCGAGAGAGCGAGAGAACATCCTGGTGGGGTGGGAAGCATGGGTATGTTTTATTGGGGTTAAATATATTTCTTTATACAGGTATATATGAGTCTTCTTAATATATCATTTAATAGTTAAACCATACCTAAGGTATGAGACCAAAATCAGATAGATCTAGAGCTCTCTTTTAGGCCCCAGGCTTACCGTTGCATTGCCAGGGCTGACAGTAGTAGGACAGAGAGGGGCCTCCTGTGTCAGTACTGTGATCTGCATTGATCTTGGTAAAGACTTGAGTTTTCATTGCTACCAGCCGTTAAAACCAAGTGGCACAGGTTCTATGCTCAGTATGCACATTTGTGCTGGGATGAGCGAAAAGAAGCCTGCCTGCGATGTACATGTGGACAATAAAGTGGGCAGGGGGTTAATAAACATGGTTTTAGAGATCAATGAATTTAAAGAGACTGACACAATAAGAAATGTAAGCTTTTCACAAACCCTGTTTCCTGGAAGAGTTCTAAATAAATAGGCTGTTCATAAGCCATAAACACTGCTTTTATAAAGGATAATTTATACAGCTCATGCTGCCCTAGACATTGAATACGAGTGAATACGCCCCATGTTGTGACCCATGACAATTCATCCAAAGGGGGAAATTCATCTTTTTCTCTCCAAGCCAGTATGGCGGCGGTAGTTATATCAACACTGCCCTAGACACAGCCCCAAGGTCGCCTTATGGCAAATACAGCTCTGCTTGAACCCACAGCAATCAGCGCTGTTACAATTCTCTATAGCAGGCCTGCACAATATATGGCAAGTAGTCCACCAGAAGACTTCTTTCTGCCTGCAATTGTGGGCCGCAATCATAGTGCTGTGACGCTAAAGAAGGTCCTAGCCTCATGACTTGACTAGGACCCTTCTTGATCATGTCAGATCCTGTCGCTGCAGTCGGTCCCACAGTGGCTCTCGCAGCTTGACTTAGCAGTCCCCTGAGCTAAGCAGGATTGAGGGCTCGCTCTGTCAGTCACCGGATAAGACAGATTTCCCCCCCCCCCCAGATAACCTCTTTAACAATATGTTGATCACAAAATGCCCGCTAACAGAGACCCCTCCCCCAGTGATCAATCTGTAATCCGTGGGGGAAATCTGGCAGTAAGTGTTTAAAGGGGTTATCCACTTTATAAAACTGTATCCCCTATTCAAAGCCTTGTGGATAGGTGTCTGCACTTACAGGTCCGCTGCTTCTCCCTAGCATGCTCCGGACATTTGGTCTGTAATTGGATGAGCTGGTCGTCACTTCTGTTCAGCACCAGTAAGTCTTCGAAGGTGAGGGCCAGAGCACCCTGAGGAGAAGCATGCATGCAGGGTTGAGAGACTGGCCTCGTTCAGGAGATTTATGAGGGAGGGTCCCAAAGGACAAACCCTCAGTGATCATGCACTTATCCACTCATAGTTGTGCCTGATCAGTGAGTGTCTAACCCCTTTAAGTTCCCTGCAAAGCCACTACAGGGGAAACAAGGCAATACACAGTGCCAATTCAAATCAATGGGGTATTTGAGTAATGCAGAATCGGATAGGTCCTCAACATCTAGGGATGCTCTTACGCCTCCCCAAGAGATGATGGTCCTGGACTATCTATTACAATTAATTCACTAATAGGGTATATGAAAATAGATTTCATAAACCCCAAAAAAACTTTAAATATTTATGGTCTATTTACCATCTGACAAAAAAGAAGCCACGGCCTGAATCATTATTTTCACTTTAGCAGTGGTTTTAAAACTGTGGCCCTCCAGATGTTGCCATTAGCTGTCCGAGCATGCTGGGAGTTGTAGTTTTGCAACATCTGGAGGGCCACAGTTTGGAAACCATTGAAGTAGAGCATCATGACATGAACTAAAACCAATGAAGCAAATTAAGCCTTATAGTGGACACATCAATTGCTGTACAATTGGGAGGCATTTTCTGTAATCTAGCAACTAAAAATATATGTTTTTGTATGCTGAAAAATGATGTGTAAGATTGAAGGACTGTGCTCAGAGATAGTGATATTATTGTGATTGCCCTTGCTGCCCTGTCAGGCAGCCTCCCTTCAGTGTCCCCTGGCTCCCCCTCTCATCTGTCCCCCATGTAAACATGTTTGTGTAAAGTGTTGTCACTTAAAAAAAATGCTTAAGGACCAGGGGTTTTTTGGTTTTTGGACTTTCATTTTTTCCTCTTTACCTTGAAAAAATCATAACTCTTTCAATTGTGCATCTAGAAATCCATATGATGGCTTATTTTTTGTGCCACCAATTCTACTTTGTAATGACATCAGTCATTTTACCCAAAAAATCTATGACAAAATGGGAAAAAAAATATTGTGTGACAAAATTGAAGAAAAAAACGGCATTTTGTAAATTTTGGGGGCTTCCGTTTCTACGCAGTACATTTTTCGTAAAAAATGACCTTATCTTTATTCTGTAGGTCCATACGATTAAAATGATCTAATTATATAGGTTTGATTTTGTCGCACTTCTGGAAAAAATCATAACTACATGCAGGAAAATGTATACGTTAAAAAAGTTATAGGGGTCAGAAGATGACAATTTAAATTTTTCCGCGTACAGGGTGGTATGACAGGTTATTTTTGTGCCGTGATCTGAAGTTTTTAGCGGTACCCTTTTTGTATTGATCAGACTTTTTGATCGCTTTTTAATCAGTTCTTCAGGATTTAAAAAGTGACCAAAAATACGCTATTTTGGACTTTGGAATTTTTTTGCTCGTACGCCATTGACCATGCGGTTTAATTAATGATATATTTTTATAAATCGTACATTTCCGCACGCGGCGATACCACATATGTACATTTTTATTTACACTTTCTTTTTAAATGGGAACTTTTATTGGGGAAGGGGTTAAATGATCTTTATTAACTTTTTTTTCCAATATTTTTTTTTGCAATGTTATAGCTCCCATAGGCGGCTATAACGCTGCACACACTGATCTTTTACATTGACCAATGGTTTCTCATAGGAAACCATTGATCGCTGATTATGATTCATTCCTGAATCTCAGGCACTGAGCAGTCACTCGGCGAACGGACACCAAGAGGCAGCTAGGGGGACCCTCCTCATGTCCTACAGCTGTTCGGGGTGCTGCAATTTCCCCGCGGCGGTCCCAAACAGCCCACTGAGCTAGCTGGGGGTAGTTTAGTTTCACTTTAAACGCGGCAATCAACTTTGAACACCGCATCTAAAGGGTTAATAACGCACGGCACCGCGATCAGTGCCATGGGTCCCAACCACGCATTATGGAAAGGGAGCTGACTCAGGGCGTACAGGTACGCCCTTGGTCCTTAACAGGTTTAAGTATTTATTTGGTTTTGCATTTTAATTAACAAACATCACCAACAAGGTGAAACATAAGACAATTGCCTCCGTGGGTCCACAGACCGACTCCATCACAATAACAAAGATGTAAGGTCGAGTAAAACCAAGGCGGTCCACACCTAGTAAAATTTCTTAGGGCACTTACAACTCACATAAATGCCTGGTACAACAGGACATATTTGTAAACCATATTTAGCCATCAAGACAGAGGGGGAAGGGAGGTACTCTTCCAGGTCATTACTACCACTTTACAGGCACAGAACCGCAGCAAGTGGATCAGTAGGAGTCTATGCGAACCAGAGACCACCTCATTAATAACTCCCAGCAGGCATACCACAGGGGTAAGTAGGAAAGGGAAGTCCAAATTAGCTGCCAAAAACATCATCACCTCCCTCCAGAAGGATGCTATGAGAGGGCACTACAACACGGCATGCAAAAAAGTACTGACTTCTGAAGAGCAACAAAAACATAGGTCAGACGGGGAAACACTGATACGCTTAGCAGGGGTATAATACAATCTCAAGACATACCTAGACTGGATCAACATATCTCTCTACTAACTACTGTGGAATAGTACGAGCCTTCAACCTCTTTCCACCTGGCACAAATCTGGGATATCAGCCACCCATTTATGAAAGGCTTCTGAGAAAGAGCTTGGTCCCAGTGACTGGAGGAGAGCATAGGACTGAGTAAGGGGTTTAGAAGATCCGTGGTGCCCAGGAGAAGCGCCACATCAGAAAACACAGGAGTAAACATCAGGGAGCATAATTGCACCTTAACCGCATGCCTCAGCTGAAGACACCTATAAAAAGGCATTTCCAGGGATGCCATAACATTCCTTTATGTCCGAAAAGGATAAGAAAACCTGATCTTGCCCGCAATACTGGATCATGAACCTGACTCCCTGAGAACCCCAGAATCTGTCCTATTGTAACCCATACAGGTGAGGTAAATGTACATTCCCCCACAAGGGTGCTCTAGGAGATACCCGAGGCTGTGGAAATTTACTCAACACCATGGACCACACTTTAGCTATAGTTTGTAGGAGAATAGGGAAGGCGGAGTGAGAGTGATACCTGTAGAGCGAGTTAGTGAGAGCTTCATAGGAACCCATAAACACTCCAGCCCAGACAGTTGCAGAGTCTGACAGATCCAGGTCGATCCACCACGCTGCATAGACCAGTTGAGAGGCAAGAAAGTAGATGTATACATCAGGGGCGGCTAGGCCGCCATGCCGACCAAGTCTGAGAGGCTTTCATTGGGAGTAGAAGGATCCTAGAGCACCACACAGTTTACTAAAATATTTCCTTGGGGGGGGATCATGGCAGCCAAATGAAAAAGGTAAAAGGAATTTAGGGAGGTAAATCATTTAAAAAATATTGATCCTTCCGGCTAGAGAGAGAGGGAGTGAGAACCAGACAGTCAGCACAGTATAGCACAAGAGCAGCTCCATATTCAGGGACAGATATTCCACCAGGGATGAAGTAACCTCCACCCCCTAGGTATCTAAAACGGGGAACCACTTGCACCCCTGCCAGAAGAGATGACGGGAGGGGGACTCCAGGCGAGAGCGCCATTATAGAGGACTTGGCCCAGTTGACCCGAAAGCCTGAAATCTAACTAAATCGGTCAAGTAGGTCGATAAGAGACACTAGAGAACTCCCTGCATCCGCTAAGTATACCAGTGTGTCATCCGCATAAAGGGAAACCTTCTCTACAATAGACCCCCTGGGGATATCACAAATAGTGGTATCTTTACGGATAGCCGCCACAAAAGGCTCAACTGCTAGTGCAAAAAGGAAGGGAGATAGCAAGCACCCCTGCCTAGTCCCACGATTTAGGAGGAAGGGAGCAGAAACATCCAAGTTAGTGCGAATACGAGCCCTGAGGCTATAGTATAACAAGCTAACCCAAGCACAGAAATCGGGAACCAAACGCACCCAGGACCTCCCAAAGATAGGGCCTCTAGTGAAACATTTTAAGGAGTATAGGGGCCAGTCGCTCCCGATTCATCCTATACCAATCGCCAATCATCCCATCTAAACCCGGGGTCTTCCCATGAGGAAGATCTTGAATAGCCTGCTCCACCTTCTCAACCATAAAATGAGCATCCAATGCCTCTGCCTTAGCCCGACTAAGCATGGGAAGGGATAGCTCTTTCTATATTCTGCTCCTTTCCCCTGACAAGGCCCAGAAGGAGCAGAATACAGAAAAGAGTAAAAATCCCTGAAGGCAGAGGGGGTCAGACACCTCAGAACCATCCCTGCCCCTAATACAAGGGAGAGAGGCAGCAGGACGATTAGCATTTGCCAAATAGGCCAACAAATTCCCATTCTTATCCCCAAAGGCAAAAAGGGCAGCTTCCCTATCCACCCACCGCAATTGAACCCTATCCTTCTGGACAACCAAAAGAGACCTCTAAGCCTTGAACCACGCCCTCTCATGATCAGGATCCCTAATATACGCCGCCTCTAAAGCACTCACTTCCTGCAATAACCTGTTCTCCATGGCAGACCTAATTTTCCTCTGCCCTGCTACACCCGCTATAAAAGCACCCCTGATCGTGGACTTGTATGCATCCCATTGCAACGGGTCAGGATAAGTGGTATTATGTTACCAGTACTCAGTATGGGCAACCCCTAATGCCTCCACTACCACCTCAGCCTGCAGCCAGCCAGGGTGCATGCGCCAAATACAGGAAGGTAGACTAGGGCCTAGATTGAAAACTATCAGTATAGCAGAGTGGTCTGAGATCCCCCTAACGGTGTAAGAAACTTCTCTTACCGCCTGGAGGAGATCTTCGGACGCCAGAGCAAAATCAATACTAGAGAAGCACCTATGGGCAGCAGAGTAGAAGGAAAAGGCTGATTCAGTCGGGTACTTCCATCAGCGTTGTCATTTTAAGACTGTTTACCATGTGAGTTGTCATGCGATTGTTACCCAGGAGGTATCAGTGACCAGGTGACTTAAGGGTGACCAATGGGAATCCCCCCCCCCCCCCACAAAGCCTCCCCCATAAAAGCCTCTGGAGCCTCTGCTCGTTCTCTTTGAGCTTTGCTCTTCTGCTATGCTGAGGTTCAGTGCAGTTGTGCCTAGTGTGTGTGTCCAGAGTGTTGGAGACCTTAAAGTCAAGTCCTGCAGCCACCATCAATTCAAGTAAGCTAAAGTCACAGCTTTCTGAGTCAAGTCAAGTCAGTTCCTTATCATCGGTCAAATCAGCGTAGTCTGCATTCAATTGTCCAGTCCTACTACAAGTCCCAGCAAGACCTTAAGGTCTCTGCATCACTGGTCATCTCCTTGGGCCCTGGCTGAACTGTATAGACTTTACCAACTGTCTCCCCTCAGTAAAGCTACCATTGTCTGTAACTTGGAATCGGAGTCTTTATTGCCCCCGTGCCTAGTGCAGGATCTAACGGTATACCTTCAGTTGGTTTTAGGCTAAACCACGCCCCGGCATCATGAATACAAGGGGTTAATGCCATCTGCCCCTAGGGTAACAACATCTACCCTCATCACACCCCGCTGCCACATTACTAAAGTTCATCATGACAACTATTTGTCTGATTTCCCACTAGCTACACAGAAGTGGGGTATTCACTGTCTCACTTGCAGCTTTTTCCTCAATGGAATAACTGCTTCCCTATTCAGTATAAGTCGCTCCGTTTTAATTCACAAAAAGTGACTTGAATTTACGTTCTCCCCCTAACAAGAGAGTAAACAGTGTTCAGCGGGATAAATGAACGCTCTTTGATCACAGAGATTCAGGTTTACTTCATTATGTTTCTGCATTTCTCGGCAATATAAATAGGAAAAATTTAGACCCCGATGCCCCCTACATTTCTCGCTTTCAGACACGCCATCATTTTCTTAGTAATCAAGTGTTTACAGAGTGCCGCTTTGTTCAATCCCCTTCCGGGCCCTGTATGCTTAAACAAAGAAGGTTGGCTTCAACACAGCTGTTCATTTGAAAGGGAAAATATAGTGAAGGTGGGGGGGATCAAAATGAGCCATTCCGGCTTTGAGATCTGAAATATTTGTCATCACATGAAAACAAAGCAAAAAAGGGAGAGAAAAAAAACCCACAATCCTCTGTACTGTAAAAGTGAAATAAAATATACTGTCTGTTCCCCTTGGATGTTTGTTCGGGATGGGGTGAGCGATAAATGTAAAGTGGAGCCGGTGTGTTCAAGGCGCAGAGGAACATCTGCGCCTATTTTGGTGGATAGTGAATTAGACCGATTGAGAAGGGGGGGGAGAGAAAAAAGAAAAAAAAAATTCTCTTTTACATAATTATACCTTGTTAGTTCCAGAGATACAATGCCGGGATGAAACGCCAATTAAGAGGAATATGTTAATGAACTCGTCTTTGAAAGTTGGGATTAAAGTGGTCCGAAATCCTCACGGGAACAGACGTGATTTAATCCCCAAAGTTTGTTTGCATTTTTTACAGAAATGTTACTATGGATGTTTACTTCATGTTGTTTTTAAAGTAGAATGTAAGGATCTTCACTAGGTTATCTTTAGGGAAACAAAACATAGCATAAACAACCTGTTCCAAATTATTATGCAAATTATATTTAAGTGTCACAAAGATTAAATATTTTGTTTTTCAGTTTAACTCATGGATGGCCTTGTGTCTCAAGGCTCGTTGATCAGTGAAAACAATCTCGGACACCTGTGATAATTGGATTGCCAGGTAAGCCCAATTTAAAGGGGTACTCCGGCCCTAATACATCTTATCCCCTATCCAATGGGGACCACCGCAATCTGTCATTCCACACCCACCTTTATGAGCTCTCCGCAGCGCTAGAGGCTCAGAGTGTGAAGCGTAACAACCACAGGGCAGGAGTATCGTGACGTTACGACTCTGCCCCCGAGTGACATAACGCCCCACCCCCTAAATGCAAGTCTTTGGGAGGGGGTGTCATGGCGCTACGGAAAGCTCACCAAGGTGGGTGCAGAATGACAGATTTCGGGGACCCCCGCGATCAGACATCTTATCCTCTATCCTTTGGATAGGGGATAAGATGTATTAAGGCCGGAGTACCCCTTTAAGGAAAAACTACTAAAGGTGGGGTGTTCCACATTATTAAGCAGACACAGTTTTTAAGCAATATGGGGAAGAAAAAAGGATCTCTCTGCTAACGATAAGAGTGAAATAGTTCAATGCCTTGGACGAGGTATGAAAACATTAGATATTTCACAAAAACTTAAGCGTGATCATCGCACTATTAGGAGATTTGTGGCTGAATCAGAGCACAGACGGGTTTGTGCAGATAAAGGCACATTGAGGTAGATTTCTGCTAGATCCATGCATCGGATCAAGAAAGCAGTTGCTAAAATACCATTACATTGCAGCAAACAGATATTTCAAGCTGTTGGTGCCTCTGGAGTCCCACGGACATCAAGGTGTAGAGTCCTTAAAACTGTGCATAAGCCTTCTATTTGGCCACCACTAACCAATGCTCACAAGAAGAAATGACTGCATTGGGCAGAAAAATCCATGGAAGACTAATTTTCAAACAGTCCTGTTCACTGATGAGTGCCGTGCAACCCTGGATGGTCCAGATGGATGGAGTAATGGATTGTTGTTGGACGGCCACCCTGTTCTAACAAGTCTACGACTTCAGCAAGGCGGTGGTGGAGCCATGTTTTGGGCAGGAAATATGGGAAAAGAGCTGGTCGGACCCTTTAGGGTCCCCGAAGGTGTAAAGATGACCTCTGCAAAGTATGTGGAGCTTCTGACTGACCACTTTCTTCCCTGGTACAGAAGGAAGAACTATGCTTTCCATAATAAAATCATCTTCATGCATGACAATGCACCATCTCATGCTGCAAAGAATACCTCTGCATCAATGGCTGCTATGGGGATAAAAGGAGAGAAAGTCATAGTGTGGCCTCCATCCATCCCTTACCTCAATCCTATTCAGAACCTTTGAAGCATCCTCAAACAAAAGATCTATGTGGGTGGGTGGGAGGCAATTTACATCCAAACAGCAGCTCTGGGAGGCTATTCTGACATCTCGCAAACAAATTCAAGCAGAAACTGTCCAAAAACTCACAAGTTCAATGGATAGAAGACTCGTGAAGTTGCTATCAAATAAGGGGTCCTATGTTAAAATGTAACATGACCTGTTAAAATGTTTAAAAAATGAAAATGCTGTTAAAAATTTGAATGAGATAGCTTTTGATTTCGGTAAATATGCTGCAAAAACAACAGATGAAAATTTTCAGTTCTTTACAACCTATGAAGTCTTTTGAAACTTACTGTGCGTAATCATTTGGAACAGTGCATTGTAAGTTTTTTATGTTTAAAAAAAATACTGTTATCATTAAGAGGTTTGTTGAATACAATATGAATGGTACTCTTGATAGTTGATAACATGAGAATTATTCTGACTGTTATCTACATCAATTATTTAGGTAAATGAGAAAAATATAATTTGCATAATATTTTGGGAAAGGGTGTACATAGATGTCCCTAACTTTTTTTTTTTTTACTTGAGAGTTTACACTGACATGTCTGATAACATGATCATTGGGTGCCTTGCTGATCCCATGCGACCACCTGCAATCTGCAACAAAAGTCTGTAAGAAATGGTTAATTCTGTTGCAGCACCACTGCAGGAAAAATTAGGTATTACATGGCTCCCACCCAAATAAAGAGGCTGCTCGTATAATGTTTTACCATGCTGGGTCCTCTAGAACATGGAGATACTTTGTGTACCTTAGGCAGGAGAATAAGTTGACTAGCATTTTTTTTTTTTTACTAACTAAACCAGACTTGCCCTTTAAAGGAAAAAAGATTATTATAAACATGTGACGAGTATTAATATTGATAATTTATAAAAAGTTTTTAAAAGGGGCAAAAGAAGTTACAGTATATATTTGCCATTGTCAAATGTGTTGGTTCAATATAAAAATGCAGAGGCCAAGTGCCAATGCTAAAGTTCTTAGGTGGGCATAAAGTTATACTAGCGTATCGTCCCTTTTACGGATGGACACTGGCATTTTTTTGTTTTTATAAGAGACCAGGAGTGCAGTAATATAATAGGTGAGGGCATACAATAATTAGCTGCAGAGTTGTAAAACTCCCTTAACTCACACAGTTTGTCTCCTCTGTGTGTAGATTCTCTAGTGTAACCCATGTGATGCACAGCCACACTGCTCTAAGAACTGATGTGGAGTAGCCCACCAAAAGAATACTAACTGGCTGAAGCTGCATCTCACTAATGTTTATCCAAAAAGATTTCTAAACAGGAAATGTAATTTGACCTTTTAAAGTGTCAGGATCCGGGTACTGTGAGGATACTGGTGGTGGATCCTCTGTGTCAGTGGCGTGATGACGTGGGCCGTACCAGGGGAACGGAGTCTAAGGGGTTACTGGTTTTCCCCAGAGCCCGCCGCAAAGCGGGATGGACTTGCAGCGGCAGGTAACCCCCAGGTCGTTCCACCCGATAGCGCCTCAACCCCAACTGCCAGCTGAGATAGGCGCGGTACAAGGGATTAGGCAAGAGCAAGGTCGGACATGGCAGAAGGTCAGGGCAGGCAGCAAGGATCGTAGTCAGGGGCAACGGCAGAGGGTCTGGAACACTGGCTTGGGACATACAAGGAACGCTTTCACTGGCACAAGGGCAACAAGATCCGGCGATGCTGGGAAGGGGAAGTGAGGTAATATAGCCATGGACACAGGTGAATTCACTAATTGGGCCAGGCACCAATCATAGGCACACTGGCCCTTTAAATCGCAGAGAGCCGGCGCGCGCGCCGGGACTGAACCGACGCAGGACAGGACGGGTAAGGAGACTGGGATGCGAAACGCGAGCGGGCGCGTCCCGCTTCGCGGGTCGCATCCCCGCTGGTGACATAAATGCAGCTCTCCCGGTCAGCGGGTCTGACCGGGGCGTTGTGACAAGGGGACCCGGAGCGCTCGGCGTAACAGTATATGGGAAAGGAACAGAAGTTCTGTGTCCCTAATATTTTACTTGCTGCACTTATAGGACTCAGAGCAAATGCAGTGATGAGACTCTTCCCCTTCTGTCTCTGAAGCGCCAGAGGCATCCTGGAAAATGTTGGCTGCATGAAAAGTCATATCAGAAGCAAAAATGAATGTAGATTACAGACAACCCATAATTAGAACATAACAAGCAGGTACACACAAGAGCCTCCATATTATTGTTTAACAATGCCCTATGTTGCTTCTTTAAATCATCTACTATTTTCTACATTTCAGTGGTGAGCATTCTTGTTTATACCTGAAGGTGTGAAATTTTTATTATTTTTGAGTCAGGTACTGGGTTGACAGCCAATAATGGCAACCATGAAAAAGTAAAAAGGGATTGTCATTTGGTTTTCCATAAACCCTGACTGCATAAAGAGAGAAAGTAAGTTACGCTTCCTTTCTTCTACTGCTATTGACTATTCACACAATTCTGCTACAGCAATTCAGACATAATGAGAAACACTAAAAAGCACAACTACTCCACAAAAACAAGTCATTGAGCCATCTTCTCTCAAGTTGATACCGATTTCATTCAAAGAAAATGGGGGGGGGGGGGGGGGGGAGCAGCACTCGTACTTAAAAAGGAGCTACCAAAAGCTTTATACAGTAAACAGTAATGTCTCTGGAAAATCTGGGTAACATATGGTCATATATCACTTTACAGCAAGGCAGATTTTCCACTCAGGACTAAGGCAAAAAGTTGAATGAGAACTGCTGTAGTAGCTGTAATAGTGGACATATCAGTTGTAATTAAAGAGGTACTTCTGTGGAAAACGTTTTTATTTATTTAAATCAACTGGTTTGTAAGTTTTGTAAGTTACTTCTATTAAAAAATCTTAATCCTTCCAGTACTTAGTTGCTGTATACTACAGAGGAAATGCTTTTCTTTTTGGATTTCTTTTCTGTCACAACCACAGTGCTCTCTGCTGAAACCTCTGTCCATTTTAGGAACTGTCCAGAGCAGAATATGTTTGCTATGGGAATTTGCTCTTGCTCTGGGCAGTTCCTGACATGGGCAGAGGTGTCAGCAGAGAGCACTGTAGTCGTGATAGAAAACAAATCCAAAAAGAAAAGAATTTCCTTTGTAGTATATAGCTGCTAATAAGTACTTGAAGGATTCAGAATTTTTAATATAAGTAATTTACAAATCTGTTTAACTTTCTTGCACAAGTTGACTTAAAAAGTTTTCCACTGAAATACCCCTTTAAGGGGTTAAAAGGGGTTATAGAGGGTTTGCTAAGAAAAAAAAAAAAAAAAAAAAAGGAAATGAATAAAAATAAATAAAAAAAAAAACAATATGGTGCTAGGATTGTGGGGAAATAGGGAAAAAAAATAATACTTCCCTAGCTCTGGTGCCCGCAGGTACTGTTTAGGGATCGACTGATTATCGGTATGGCCGATATTATCGGCCGATAATCACGATTTTGGGCATTATCGGTATCGGCAATTACCTTGCCGATAAGCCGATAATGCCCCGCCCCCCGCACCGCGACCGCGGTCAGGAGACCCAATACGTTCTGGCTTCAGCTCCCAGAAAAAATTCAAGGGTTAAACATCCATTTGCAAAATCAACAAATGCAATAAAATATATATCTGAAAAAAACACGAAAGCAAGCGCCTGGGTAATATATTCTATCTTAAGAAACCTCTTCAGGGCTTCTCACAATATCTGACAATATATAGAGATGTTGTGCATGACATTTTATACATGGGAAGCTAATAGGATGCCAGAACTCAATCCAAAGCGACCTTTAATGGTCCAAAACTCAAAGATATTTCCAATTAAGTTTACTGGCTACAGGTCAAATGACTGTTTAACCCTCTTCTCTCAGGGGAACATGTGCGTACCCCTTAAGCGCAGTAATAAAACAGTGATAGAAGAGGGAAAAACACAGAGAAATGTCAATAGCATTACACATGAGTGAATACAGTTTTTCTCATTCAATACATAGCCTACACTACAGAGATTTCAAGAGCTTGACATATCTGTAACCATTGTCAATACTGCAATAGTAGGCAGCAAGAGCAAGCAAAAAAACAAGCTAAGAGCTCAATAGAGTTGCAACAGAGACATTCATATATCCAGGATAAATGGCAACTTTCACGATTAATCTGGCACATTAATGGTAGCAGGTTATCTGGGTAACCCTGGTAGTGGTACCTATCGGAGCTCTAATGCATGGATGCTGAAATAACAAATAGAGAAAAGTGTACACTATGATCAGCGCCATAGCTTTTGGAACCTTTAGGTACTTTGGAGATGTTAAAAACCATCTTAATTGTGTCCTCCAGCAAAAACAAATGTTTTCTGATCAACTGGTGCCAGAAAGTTAAACAGATTTGTAAATTAAACGTGCAGGAGAGCATTAGATAATAAGCGGCACTCACCACGACCAAGCTAGCGACAACTTCTTTATTTCTTAAACGTGCAGTAAAAAATACAGGTGCAGGGAGACCGGAACGCCGGGGAATCCGGCAGACAGGTCACAGCCGTATCGTGCTTCCGCACTTCGTCAGACCATCTCGTCCACTGAGAGCTTACCAGGTATATACCTGTTAGGCTCCACCCGTGGGCGGTCATTTCTGTGTTACATGAAAGTGCAAGTGCAAAAATACAAAAACGTATAAAAACATTTAAAACATAAACTAGCCAGGATTCATTATACTGTGGCAAAAACAGGGTTAAAGAAATATACTTAAATCAAGTTTATCGTTCAAGCCGAGGTCCCCTTGTGCGTATTATCCACCGGGCCTCGGCTTGAACCAGCAACTTGCGTCTGTCAGAATTGTCTATGCTGTCAATTCTCTCAATCCCAAAGAATTTTTGTGATTTTGGGTCCCCTGCATGCATATTAATTACATGATCGATCACTCTTGGTGATCCCTTTCTTGACTTGATGGAATATAAATGTTCCCGAAATCTGTGGTGCAACGGCCTGGTAGTGCTACAGACGTAAAATCGGCCACAATCGCACACCAGGCCATACACCACAAACTTCGTCTTGCAGCAGAACAGATGCTGGGTGGGGTCCATTACCGAGCCCTTATCGAAATACGTAGATTATCTGTTAAGACCTCTTCTTGAGGACGTTCCTGCTTTAGTTAAAGATACCAACGAGTTTCTTTCTGTCCTTAATAACATGAGTTGGCAAAGAGGATCCATTCTAGCCTCCATCGACATTGAATCCCTATACACAAATATCACCCAGAATTTGAGTGTACAGTGGAACAGGAAATTACTGACTAAATCAAGTAAAAGCAGTCAGTGTATTGATTTTATTTGTGATGCTTTACTTTTGGTTTTGGAGAATAACACTTTTTTGTTTGATGATGCATGGTACAGACAGATTGGCGGAGTGGCTATGGGCACTCCGGTAGCCTGCACTCTCACCAATCTGTTTGTAGCATGTTTTGAGAAGACATTCGTCTTCTCAGAAATAAATCCTTTTCTATGCCACATAAAAGGATACGTCCGCTTCGTGGACGATATCTTCGTTATGTGGTCTAGTACCACAGACGATTTTGAAAACTTTGTGCAGTTCCTTAACATTGTCAATGACATGAATCTCAGTTTTACGTTCAAAACTAGTCCTACCCAACTTGAATTCTTAGATGTGTTGGTTACCCTAAATGATGAGGGTTTATCCACATCTGGATTCAGAAAAATAACAGCAGGAAATGCATTATTACACTTCTCTAGTTACCATCCAGATCACACAATATCAGCTATTCCTTATGGGCAGCTACTTAGACTAAAAAGGATTAACAGTTCTGAAGAAAGTTTAAAAATTCAAGCTCAAGAATTACTCGCTAGGTTGGAGGACAGGGGGTACCCGAAACCGGTTTTGGATAAGGCTTTAAAAAGGACATCGAGCCAAAACAGGAATACGCTGCTACATGGATCTGGATCGAGAAGAGAGGCCGAACCGCTTCTCCTTCTCTTTCAAATTCAGCCCAATGAGTGCAACAATAGGAAAGGCCATATCCAAACATTGGTATTTGATTCAAAGGGACTCTGTCCTTTCCAACTTTAGTGAGGAAATGCCCCTAGTCACATTTAAACGGGCAAAAAATTTAGGAGACGTCCTTACTAAAAGTAAATTCTCCTCTAGCAAAAATAACCCCAATTGGTTAAAATCTAGCAGCCCGAAGGGTAATTACACATGTGGAGTGTGCAAATGGTGTCCCTTTTTGATTTGTAATAAAGTTATAACAATTGGAGGTGTGGAGATTAAATGCAAGGATCTGTTCTGTTGCAAGACAAAGTTTGTGGTGTATGGCCTGGTGTGCGATTGTGGCCGATTGTACGTCGGTAGCACTACCAGGCCGATGCACCACAGATTTCGGGAACATTTGTATTCCATCAAGTAAAGAAAGGGATCACCAAGAGGGATTGATCATGTAATTAATATGCATGCAGGGGACCCAAAATCACAAAAATTCTTTGGAATTGAGAGAATTGACAGCATAGACGGTTCTGACAGACGCAAGTTGCTGGTTCAAGCCGAGGCCCGGTGGATAATGCGCACGAACGCACAAGGGGACCTCGGCTTGAACGATAAACTTGATTTAAGTATATTTCTTTAATCCTGTTTTTGCCACAATATAGTGAATCCTGGCTAGTTTCTGTTTTTAAATGATTTTATACGTTTTTGTATTTTTGCACTTGCACTTTCATGTAACACAGAAATGACTGCCCACGGGTGGAGCCTAACAGGTATTTACCTGGTAAGCTCTCAGTGGATGAGATGGTCTGACGAAGTGCGGAAGCACGATACGGCTGTGACCTGTCTGCCGGATTCTCCGGCGTTCCTGTCTCCCTGCACCTGTATGTTTCACTGTACGTTTAAGAAATAAAGAAGATGTCGCTAGCTTGGACGTGGTGAGTGCCGCTTATTTTCTAATGCTCTCCTGCACGTTTGATGTTTGACTCTGTCCTGGCTCAGCACCCCACCGGCAGCGACATATACACACACCTGTTTCGTCAAGAGCGATTCACAGGCTATACGGCTGGCTGTGCTGAAAGCTGTTTCTCATTACAAGCAAAGATTTGTAAATTACTTCTATATAAAAATCTTAATCCTTCCAGTACTTATCAGCGGCTGTATGCTCCACAGGAAGTTGTGTACTTCTTTCCAGTCTGACCACAGTGCTCCCTGCTGCCAGCTCTGTCCATGTCAGGAACTGTCCAGAGCAAGAGAGGTTTGCTATGGGGATTTGCTCCTGCTCTGGACAGTCCCTGACATGGACAGAGGTGGCAGCAGAGATCACGGTGATCAGACTGGGAAGAACTACACAACTTTCTCCATAGTAAACAGCAGCTGACAGTTGGACAGTTCTATATAAAGAGCCTAAAAGGATTCCACAATCAACAGAAGGTAACATGGGAAAATATCCCCACTAAAGTAATAAATAATAATAACCTTAAATAATTTATGAATATGCACTGTTTTAACACATCCAAAAAGCAGCCCATCTAAAGCCAGAATTTTTTACATGCATAAATATGCTTAGGCTTTAGCGACAGAAACAGGACCTCATAGTAGAGGCAAATATTAAAATGTCCGCTTCTACAGAAAGTAAATGTCTGCCACAATTTAACACTACCCCACAGTTAGGAAGCAATATATAAAGTTGGAAAAGACATTTACAAGTTTTAATTATGATCCTGGGCTCTTGATTTTCTATGGATCGTAAGAGTAAAAATGGTAACATTAACAATGACTTCAATAGAAGATAAATTGGTTGAGGAGGAAGGCTGTGAAGTTAGTAACGCTCAGTCGTTCAGTAAATGATTCAATATCATCTGCTAAAAGGCAATTAAGAATATTAGGAACGGGGAACTAGTAGATCCAGGGATCAATTGGAAAATCCCTGGTTCTATATCCCTGCACGTTACCGATCAATCAGCCAATTTACTTGCTCTAAGCGAAAGCACTTACAATTTGCGAGAAATAAAAAATGAAGTCTGATTCTTGAGAGCTCTTTCATTTGTGACAGGCAGTTAAAGATCAGGAATTAAAAGCTTGCTTGTACATGAACCTGATCAATATGTTTAATAAAGAGTAAACACCTTAGACAAAAGCACCTATAACACTTCTACATGCACAACCCCTGCCCCGAGTGAAGGGAATGCAACATATGTTAGTAGGTGCTCATGAATGAACATCGCATCTGTTTGGTGGGATAGTTTGAGCTGGTAGACAAGGTGTACGCTACATCTTGGAGACCTAGGGGACTGCAAGCAAACATACTCTCTGATGGCTGTTCGGGGATTAAAGGGGTACTCCAGTGGAAAACTTTTCCACCAGAGTACCCCTTTAATCCAGTATGATGTGCAGAGGTGAGCATGCATGTGCCTCTCCCTCCTTTAAAGTACAGAAAGAGAATAATCAATCAGAACCAATATTGGTTTATAGTTTCTTGGCAGAGGTTTTAGGATGCATTTTAGCATACTAGCAGTCCCAGAACTGGCCACCATAAATATCCAACAGAATAAAGCTTCCCATCCTATTTAGCATCCCAATACAGAGCATGTACAACGATTCAACTGCAGTGGGTCTTTGTCAAGCCTGAATTAACAGAGGCATCTGTTGTTTGGTGGGACAGATTTGGCAGGTATATAGGATCAGCACATGAGTATGCTTAATTTTGGGGACTCAATCTTGTAGCATCTGGTCCCCTATGCAAAATCTGCAACAGGGCCCTATGTGCCAAATATAATACTGGTCTTTTATGGGGCAAGAAGTGCTGTGGGGCCCCCTTAGGCACCAGGGACCCATTGTGACAGCTACCTGTGCACCTCTTATAGCTACGTTCCTGATACTCTCTGATGGATGTCCAGTGATCAAGCCAGTATGACTTGCAGAGGTGAGCATGCATGTTTCTGCATGCAGCAGATTTCTATCATTGTTTATTTTACAGAAAATCTGCCATGGATCCTCATGAAGATCCACTACTATCACATATCCCAAAATAGACAAGGTCAGAAAGTGTCTATCGACCAGGAAAAAGGATTCTTCAAGCAATAAATATAGTATTTATACCCCCAGGAAGTATTTTAAAATGTAACTTATTAAGTCAAGTCTAAAATTCACCTTAAGACAAAAGTGCATAAACTGTTTATGTATGGACTTAGGGGGAGATTTATCAAAACCTGTGCAGAAGAAAAGTTGCCCAGTTGCCCATAGCAACCAATCAGATTTCTCCATTTATTTTGCACAGGCCCTTTTAAAAATGAAAGAAACCATCTGATTGGTTGCTATGGGCAACTTTTCCTCTGGACAGGTTTTGCTAAATTTCCTCCTTAGTCCTGGTGTCAACTCAACTAACATCCAGGGGAAATGAATATGCACCTTCGCCACAGTCTAAAATCAGTAAAGGGCACTATGCAAACTTGTCTCAGATTCCAGAGTAAACATATATTTAGCAACAGCCCACACCACTGTCCCTACATGTTTCAGTCCTATAAATCAGATGGACCTCATCAGGGGGAAATATCACAGGAGTGTAGATACAATATATGAGCAAGCTAATAAAGTACAGAGAATAAAAACCAAATTATCCGATTCGACGCACATGGGTTTGATATATGGTGAGACCAATAATTAATCCATTGCAGACCCCAACACCAGGGTTCCAGACCATCAGTGGGTCAATATGGCGCTGCTGGGTATGAACTCCTGCGCAACCCCAGTGGCCTTAAAGTCATGACTGCATGGTCCCCTGCCACTGCGGTTGCACAGGAGTTGATACTGAGCAGCGCCATATTGACCCATTAGTGCTGATGGGTATCAACTCCTGTGCTACAGCAGATAACCGAATGATAAAAACATTAATATGGCTGACCATAATAATGGCCAGTTGGCTACTTCCTTTTTCAGAAACTAAAAATAGAAGAGATGTGTAGTACACACAGCTGTTTCTTAGTTGGAATTATAAAATGGTTTTACACTAGTATAATACAGGCACATGTTTGCATTCCGATCATAGTCTCAAATTCTGGCCCATTCAAATTTCTGATGTTGCAAAGTGACGAAGGTCTGTGTTCTCTATTATCCCACAAAAATCCCACAAAAGAGGACATACTTACTGGTAACGGATACAAGAGCAGGTTAGACATCTATTCCCACCATGATGTAGACATGCCACATAGGGAAGGTTGCACAGCTGCTAAATACTGATGTACCTGTTCGACCTCCCCTTATATAGCATTGTGGCTGGTCTACATCATGGTGGAATTAAGTGTCTAACCTGCCCTTATACCAGTAATCAGTATGTGTGGCCTCTTTTCTACGATTTTTGATTAATTTGCATCCCATTTTCTTTTTTTTTCTTCTTTAATTTAAAGTGTTGGGTCGCAAGAGACTGAGGACCCTTGACATGGATTGTGAGATTGCTTTTGGTCAAAATATCAAGTAATACCTCATGTTAATCAAGTTTAGTATATATATATTTTTTTTATGATAAGGTCTGGCCTTGTGATGCTGGGGGAGCCCGGGGTGCCAGTGCTTTGTGGAGTGCACAGATGCTGGGCAGCCTGTCCGATCAAATAGTATGGGCGCAACCAATAGGTTGTTAGCCAGGATGATGCACTACACGCTATCATGTAACTGGCACCCTTTGTATTATATGCAGCCACTGAAATGACTGGTCATCAACACATGGACAGTCCTAGTCTGAAAGAGAAAAGGCTTCAGCTTCTTGGTAAGCCATCTTAGCCCAATGATCCCAAAGAGGCATATGTAAAAGGAGTTGTCAAGATGAGACAACCCCTTAATGTTATTCTCCAGGCTGTATCAGAGACACGATCCCTTTAAGGCATGCTTTTACAGCTACAAAAGCATAACTCTGAATGTAGAAAACTACTACTTCCAGAATGTCCTTCAAATACCCAGAAGTTCTAAAGTAAGAAGAAAGCATCAAGTGATCAAGGAGGACAAGAAATTCAGGAAAGATTGCAAGGACCCGTAAAACCTTTACTTGACATGAAAGTTAGGGCACCTTATCCAAATTACAGGGCTCAAAAGAGAATTCAGATCACAATGTTGGGGGGGGGGGGAATACCATTTGTACGCTGCAAAGGTTTAAGAAGGAGCTTATATTTATGAAGCATTTTTTCATGTGGTAAAGCAATTACAGTGAAAAATGAGCGAGGTTATCCAGGCTCCGCTTACCTTGGTATCACACCTTGATTCATTAGACCGGCCATAATCAGGCACAAGCTGCCTCTTACTTAGCAAATTCATTCACATTCAAAAAGCAGTTCTCTTATTTTTATTGGGTTTTAGCCAAAGCAATGTATAACAGCATCTTTACAGATACAATAGGTAGCAGGAACATCTCTTAATTTGTTGCTACAAAGCCTATGGCCAGATTTTGCTTAAGTCATAAACAGCACCACTTCTGCATACAGTAACAAGGCAAATGTAGAGGTTTAGATGGGGGTTTTATTTTTTTTTGTTTTTTTTCTGAAGGGAAAATATTGGCATTTTCCAGAAAAAAAAAGCTGTGAAATATAGCACTGAATCCTCCAAAAACATTGAACCCAGTGGAGAAACCAAGCTCTTCACAGTAGAAATTCCATAATAAGCCATACAAATGAGAGAAAACAATGCTAAATTACAGCATCTCATAAGTGAGTCCACCCCTCACATTATATATACAGTATATCCCATAAGTGAGTCCACCCCTCACATGATATATACAGTATCTCCCATAAGTGAGTCCACCCCTCACATTATATATACAGTATATCCCATAAGTGAGTCCACCCCTTACATTATATATACAGTATCTCCCATAAGTGAGTCCACCCCTCACATTATATACAGCATCTCCCATAAGTGACTCCACCCCTCACATTATATATACAGCATCTCCCATAAGTGAGTCCACCCCTCACATTATATATACAGTATATCCCATAAGTGAGTCCACCCCTCACATTATATATACAGTATATCCCATAAGTGACTCCACCCCTCACATTATATACAGTATCACCCATAAGTGAGTCCACCCCTCACATTATATACAGTATCTCCCATAAGTGAGTCCACCCCTCACATTATATACAGTATCTCCCATAAGTGAGTCCACCCCTCACATTATATACAGTATCTCCCATAAGTGAGTCCACCCCTCACATTATATACAGTATCTCCCATAAGTGAGTCCACCCCTCACATTATATATACAGTATATCCCATAAATGAGTCCACCCCTCACATTATATATACAGTATATCCCATAAGTGACTCCACCCCTCACATTATATATACAGTATATCCCATAAATGAGTCCACCCCTCACATTATATATACAGTATCTCCCATAAGTGAGTCCACCCCTCACATTATATATACAGTATCTCCCATAAGTGAGTCCACCCCTCTCATTATATATACAGTATATCCCATAAGTAAGTCCACCCCTCACATTATATATACAGTATCTCCCATAAGTGACTCCACCCCTCACATTATATATACAGTATCTCCCATAAGTGAGTCCACCCCTCACATTATATATACAGTATATCCCATAAGTGACTCCACCCCTCACATTATATATAGTATCACCCATAAGTGAGTCCACCCCTCACATTATATATACAGTATATCCCATAAGTGAGTCCACCCCTCACATTATATATACAGTATATCCCATAAGTGAGTCCACCCCTCACATTATATATACAGTATCTCCCATAAGTGACTCCACCCCTCACATTACATATACAGTATCTCCCATAAGTGAGTCCACCCCTCACATTATATACAGTATATCCCATAAGTGATTCCACCCCTCACATTATATACAGTATATCCCATAAATGAGTCCACCCCTCACATTATATATACAGTATATCCCATAAGTGACTCCACCCCTCACATTATATATACAGTATATCCCATAAATGAGTCCACCCCTCACATTATATATACAGTATCTCCCATAAGTGAATCCACCCCTCACATTATATATACAGTATCTCCCATAAGTGAGTCCACCCCTCACATTATATATACAGTATCTCTCATAAGTGAGTCCACTCCTCACATTATATACAGTATATCCCATAAGTGAGTCCACCCCTCACATTATATACAGTATCTCCCATAAGCGAGTCCACCCCTCACATTATATATACAGTATATCCCATAAGTCCACCCCTCACATTATATATACAGTATCTCCCATAAGTGAGTCCACCCCTCATATTATATACACAGTATATCCCATAAGTGAGTCCACCCCTCACATTATATGTACAGTATCTCCCATAAGTGACTCCACCCCTCACATTATATATACAGTATCTCCCATAAGTGAGTCCACCCCTCGCATTATATATACAGTATATCCCATAAGTGACTCCACCCCTCACATTATATATACAGTATCTCCCATAAGTGAGTCCACCCCTCACATTATATACAGTATCTCCCATAAGTGAGTCCACCCCTCACATTATATATACAGTATATCCCATAAGTGACTCCACCCCTCACATTATATATACAGTATCTCCCATAAGTGACTCCACCCCTCACATTATATATACAGTATCTCCCATAAGTGACTCCACCCCTCACATTATATATACAGTATATCCCATAAGCGAGTCCACCCCTCACATTATATATACAGTATCTCCCATAAGTGAGTCCACCCCTCACATTATATATACAGTATCTCCCATAAGTGAGTCCACCCCTCACATTATATATACAGTATCTCCCATAAGTGACTCCACCCCTCACATTATATATACAGTATATCCCATAAGTGACTCCACCCCTCACATTATATATACAGTATCTCCCATAAGTGACTCCACCCCTCACATTATATATACAGTATCTCCCATAAGTGACTCCACCCCTCACATTATATATACAGTATCTCCCATAAGTGAGTCCACCCCTCACATTATATATACAGTATCTCCCATAAGTGAGTCCACCCCTCACATTATATATACAGTATCTCCCATAAGTGAGTCCACCCCTCACATTATATATACAGTATCTCCCATAAGTGACTCCACCCCTCACATTATATATACAGTATATCCCATAAGTGACTCCACCCCTCACATTATATATACAGTATATCCCATAAGTGACTCCACCCCTCACATTATATATACAGTATCTCCCATAAGTGACTCCACCCCTCACATTATATATACAGTATCTCCCATAAGTGAGTCCACCCCTCACATTATATATACAGTATCTCCCATAAGTGAGTCCACCCCTCACATTATATATACAGTATCTCCCATAAGTGACTCCACCCCTCACATTATATATACAGTATCTCCCATAAGTGACTCCACCCCTCACATTATATATACAGTATATCCCAAAAGTGATTCCACCCCTCACATTATATATACAGTTTCTCCCATAAGTGAGTCCACCCCTCACATTATATACAGTATCTCCCATAAGTGATTCCACCCCTCACATTATATATACAGTATCTCCCATAAGTGATTCCACCCCTCACATTATATATACAGTATCTCCCATAAGTGAGTCCACCCCTCACATTATATATACAATATCTCCCATAAGTGAGTCCACCCCTCATATTATATACACAGTATATCCCATAAGTGAGTCCACCCCTCACATTATATACAGTATATCCCATAAATGAGTCCACCACTCACATTATATACAGTATATCCCATAAATGAGTCCACCCCTCACATTATATATACAGTATCTCCCATAAGTGAGTCCACCCCTCGCATTATATTTACAGTATCTCCCATAAGTGATTCCACCCCTCACATTATATATACAGTATCTCCCATAAGTGATTCCACCCCTCACATTATATATACAGTATCTCCCATAAGTGAGTCCACCCCTCACATTATATATACAGTATCTCCCATAAGTGACTCCACCCCTCACATTATATATACAGTATCTCCCATAAGTGAGTCCACCCCTCACATTATATATACAGTATCTCCCATAAGTGAGTGCACCCCTCACATTATATACACAGTATCTCCCATAAGTCCACTATATACACAGTATCTCCCATAAATGAGTGCACCCCTCACATTACATACACAGTATCTCTCCTAAATGAGTGCACCCCACACATTTTTGTAAATATTTTATTGTATCTTTTCATGTAACAACACTAAAGAAATTAAACTCTGCTACAATGTAAAGTAGTGATTGCACGGTCTGTATAACAGTGTTTAATGTTGTGTCCCCTTAAAATAACTCCCCACACAGCATTCATTTGTATATCTTGGCAACAATAGTGTGTACACCCCTAAGTAGAAATGTCCAAATTGGGCACAAAGTGTTGATAGTTTGCGTGGCCCCCATTTTTTCCAGCATAAGCCTCTTCGTCATGGAGTTTAGCAGAGCTTTACAGGTTGGCACTGTAGTCTTCGACACCTCCATAAAGACATCACAGAGCTGGTGGATTTTAGAGACCTTGCGCTCCCCCACCTTTTGTTTGAGGCGGCTCCCCAGATGGCCAATATGGTTCACGTCTGGAGACATGCTTGGCCAGTCCATCATCTTTACCCTTAGCTTCTTAAAGGGGTACTCTGGTGGAAAACTTTTTTTTTTTTAAATCAACTGGTGCCAGAAAGTTAAAAAGATTTGTAAATTACTTCTATTAAAAAATCTTAATCCTTCCAGCACTTATTAGCTTCTGAATACTACAGAGGAGATTCTTTTCTATTTGGAACACAGAGCTCTCTGCTGACATCACGAGGACAATGTTGTCTGCTGACATCTCTGTCCATTTTAGGAACTGCCCAGAGCAGCATATGTTTGCTATGGGGATTTTCTCCTGCTCTGGATAGTGCTCGGCATCCCGGTGCGGCGTGGAGCCGCTTTGCCTGCATGTCCCAGCAATAAACACAGAGTGAAAATCTACTAAGTGGTGAGTTGCCTGTACTTCTTTCTGTACTACTGGATTCACTATGCCAGATATATTAGGGTGTATAAACAAGTAATGAAGTGTAAATACTCAATATATGTATCACCCAATATATAAAAAGCTATATGAACTCCCAAATAGCATATGCATGCACAAAAAATGGAGTCATTTACAAAGAAGATATTTTTCATATATATATAAATCTTTATTAAACACGGTAAAAAGTAGGGAGGAATCCACCCAGAGGGGGAAAGAACATTGGGTGTCGCTCAGATTGCCATAAAAATGTCTATACAGAAATTCATACTGACATCATAAATCACTGAAAGTACTATGGAGCTAAGTCCCAAGATAATAATAGCATATAGCTTATACAGTAAATAGTACACAGCATGAAACATAATACATAGGCAATGGAGCGACACCACCCCAACGCTGGCGTTTCGGCAAATGCCGCTCCCATTAGTCGCAGGGGCAGGAGTGATTACAGCAAGCGCACCGACATGGCTGTGCTCTCAGGTGAGGGGCGTTTTAATCATGGATTCTTTAAGTTCATTGGATGACCATTATATAAATACTGTACCTTGCTGGATGGACACCACCCCTCGACAAAGGCATTTGCCGAAACGCCAGCATTAGGGTGGTGTCGCTCCGGTGCCTGACGTGTTATTTTTTTGGTAATGTATTATGTTTCATTCTGTGTACTATTTACTGTATAAGCTATATGCTATTCTTATCTTGGGACTTAGCTCCATAGTACTTTCAGTGATTTATGATGTCAGTATGAATTTCTGTATAGACATTTTTATGGCAATCTGAGCGACACCCAATGTTCTTTCCCCCTCTGGGTGGATTCCTCCCTACTTTTTACTGTGTTTAATAAAGATTTATATATATGAAAAATATCTTCTTTGTAAATGACTCAATTTTCTGTAGTATTCAGCAGCTAATAAGAACTGGAAGGATTAAGATTGTTTAATAGAAGTCATTTACAAATCTGTTGAACTTTCTGGCACCAGTTGATTTAAAAAAAAGTTTTCCACCGGAGTACCCCTTTAAGCAAAGCAGTGGTGGTCTTGGAGGTGTTTTGGGTCCTTATGTTGGAATACTGCCCTGTGGCCCGGTTACTGAAGGGAGAGAATCACTTTCTGCTACAGTAAGTCATAGAACATGTTGTCTTTTACAGTTCCCTGTAACTCCCCAGTATCAATAGCCCTCATATAGGCCCAGACCATGACACTCCCACCACCATGCTTGACTGTAGGCAAAACACAATTGTCTTTGTACCCCCCTCCCCTGGCTGCCCACATGCTTGACACCATCTGAACCAAATAAGTTTAATTTGGCCTCAGTGGACTACAGGGCAGGGTTCAAGTAATCCATGTCCTTAGTCTGCTTGTCTTTAGCTAACTGTTTGTTGGCTTTCTTTTGGATCATCTCTATGTACATCTTGCTGTCATTCTAGTTTGCCTTTGGTCTTCCAACAATTGGAATACACAACATTGAACAGTAGTGACATTTTGGCTTACACACAGCAAGCTGCCTAAGCAGTGCTTGAAGATCATAACGACACCTGCTACTTTATCAATTTGCATAACCTTACGGCTTGTCCTTCCTGGTGTTGCAATTTTTTAGGTTGAAGAATTTATGTTTCTAACACCAGGTTTCAGTTGGTTGAGGGCGACTCCCTACTTGGTTGCTATGGGCACCATCTACATTATTCAGGATCTACACTAGTCATGTCTGGTAAGCATCCCAAATACTGTGTATATGTATTTATGTATGTTTATATATCTAGAAGGCCCATACAATAGTGTTTTAGGAGAGTGCATAAAAAAATGGCAGAATCCTCCACTGGATGGCATCAACTGGAAAACAAAAGGACTTTTAGGCGGGGGACAATATGGTTGTGAATCAAAAAACATGCTACATGTATATGTTTGCAAAATATGATGTATGGATAGGATATGCATGCCCTTACTATAGACTCCAGCAATAACTGGCATGTGATGTCTGGATTTCTGCTTTCTCTCCTCCCGTCAGCTATTAGATTGAGTTGTTGCAGTCCTTGTTACAAGTCATCTGTACTAATATAAGCAGAACATCCAAGCCTGGCTTCCTCTAGTCCAGCGGGTCCATGGTGCCAACAAATACCGCACTGCCACTGTGCAGACAACAAGCCCCTAATAAAGACTGCCCAGAGGCTTCCTCTTTACAGATGTCTGGTCTTGCACACTGTAGCTGGAGGCATATCCTGCTACCACAGATCTCATACAGATTTGAATAATTGCTCCTGATGCAGTTAAGTCCCTGTTTTGCCTAATTTTCTTCCTGTCAGTCTCCTCTTTTTAATCAGACTTTTTTTTCTTTGTTTTCAGATTAATGTACTGCAGACACTGCACTGCTGCGTCAATGAGATGTAAATGGCGGCTACGTGAACTCGCTACACGAGGGCATCGTAATAGGATATTGTTAAGTTTTATAAATAAAAAGCCATTTACATTGGTTGCCTTTTTATACATGTTTCTTGAAGACCGTACATACAGACCACATACTGTACATCTGTAATTCAGCACTACAACCCCCTTTACCTGCGCCTCTTCTCTTACCATTCTCACTATGCATGTGTTTGTAAGGTATGTATTGTATTCATTAACCAGGAATTTAAGGATGAATAGTGTTATATATTCTACTTACACAGACTAGAGTTGGAAATCTACTGCAGATTACATAAGAATGTACAGTTTTAATAGTTATAAAAAGAAAACACTCTTATGAATAATATTGGCTCCGGTTTAACAAATACAATTAACACAGTCATGATAGAAGAAATTAACAGAGGCCTGAATATAGTCAATCACTGTCCATGTGATGGTTCAACGAATCCCAGTTGGTCTGTGCGGTCTCTCCTTTCAGTCACAACTACTATATCTTCAGTTATAGCAGTCGCTGATAACACAAGACCACATTCTAGCGTATAATCAAAAACCTCTGAAACCCACCATAAGGAAAATGTGACCAACCATTAATATTTTTACAACAGGCATGTGTGCAACAATCACATCATTGACCCTATCTTGCCCTAATAATTAGATTTTTTAATAATTATTTTTCTACAGCGCAAGCCAGGGGACAGTGGAGCAACAATCACATCATGACATCATGAATGTCATCCTTGATATTAGGCTATGTTTACACTGGGGGGGTTTACAGCAAGTTTCCCGCTGTGAGTTTGAGCAGGTGAGCAGAAAATCTGTAGCAGACCCCATTGAAGACAATGTAATCTGAAGTGGATTTTCCACTACAGAAAATCCACTGTGGCTCCAACTTGCAGTGGGAAACTTTCTGTAAACCCACTCCTATGAACATACCCTAAAGGTAGGGTGACACATATGTATACGCAGCATATTTCATGCTGTGCTAAATCCACTGCCCAGCGGGAAATATGCTGTGTACAGTGACGATAATTTCAACATGCTATGGCCTCTCGGAGGCCATCGCATGTTGAAGGCAGCATCAACATACTATGCTTTTTTATGTCGGGGCCATCGCATAAACGGCTATCCGGCAGCGCTGACTGCTTCAGCTGCCGTCGGATAGCCGTTTACGGTGCCCCGTGAGCTCCGGTGATGGTCACTCACCTGTCCTCGGGGCTCCGGCGCATCCTCTTCGGGATCCTCTGCATTGTTAGCGCTCTCCATCGACGTTATCACGTCGCTGCGCACGCCGTCCCGTCATCCAATAGGAGCAGCGTGCGTAGCGACGTGATGGCGGTGACGGAGAGTGCGGTTGCCGGGGAAGCAGAGGCCTTGCCGGAGCGTCGGGGACGCGGCGACAGCGATGGACGGCGACATCCCGGGCAGTGGTGACGGTCCGGAGCGGCGGGGACAGGTGAGTACAACTTTCTCTAACAGTGGTCTACAACCTGCGAACCTCCAGATGTTGCAAAACTACAACACCCAGCATGTTGGCCGTTGGCTGTCCGGGCATGCTGGGTGTTGTAGTTGTGCAACATCTGGAGGTCTGCAGGTTGTAGACCACTGGCCTATATTTTACACTGTACGGATCCCTCAACATACGATGGTTTCAACAAATGATGGTCTGTTTGGAACGGATTACAATCATATGTTGAGGGACCACTGTATTCTCCTATGAGCAGACAAAAAGGGCTATCAGGCGGCAGCCCCACGCAGCAGTGAGGTTTAGAGTTAAGCCTACGCATCCCACATGGGCGTACTCGGCCGCATCCAAACCTCACTGCATACACAGGGCTGCCGCCGGGTAGCACTGTGTTTCTGCTCCTGGGAGAATAAGCATCATAATTCCTGCTGTGCAGTGGATTTTGCGCAATGTGAAATACACTGTGTATACACTAAGTGGGACTGTACCCTTAATTAGAATTATTCAATACTAAAGTACAAATTAGGCAAAGAGGCAGGGTCAGTACAGTGGAGCATAACATCATGATATCACCAACCTCATACTGAACTATTCATCAGACTTTTTCTAACCTAAAATACAAGCTATAGAAAATAAGAAAAGCACCTCTGAGCAGCAATCCCCAACCTCTTCCCGCACTACTAATCAGATTTCTAAACTAAAATACAAGCAACTTCCAAGATTTTGTAAAACTAATGTGACCTTCAGGAGAATCTGGGCAAGTACAATTCCTGTACTCTGCGCAAAAGATTGTCGTTACGGTGGCTTTAAACAAAATTACAGAAATTTGCTGCGTTTTGTAGTAATGGAAAAAACTGAGAAGTTATTTCTCTACGCAGAATGATTGGGGTGTTTTAACAAGACAAGAACATCTCTAGAACAACACATTATGCTTCACAGGATTCACCGTGCAGTTCTTGATGAGTGAGGTCAAGGTTACACAGAGAATATTACCATAATGTAAACAGTAATCACTTATCAACGAGATTATGCCGTTGTCATTGACCATTCAGACAACATGACACAGTCAGAGCTAATGAAGACGTCGCTCACGCGGATAGACATTCTTTCTGGTTTTCAGAACGTTAAAGCCAGCAGGACAACTGATGTGCATAGTAGAAGTGGGAAGGAAATGATATGACCAACCTTGTAATAACTGTTCCATACTTCAATGATGACACAAACCTCTAATGGTTGGTAAAAACTAAGTCCTATACAGACAGGTGGTCTTACAATGTCCAGACCCTATGGCCAACCATACAAGAACTTGGACTCTTTAGGGTATTATAACGAAAACTTCTGTATGCTGGGAGAACAGGTTAGATAATCTCTATACTGTAACATTGATCTTCAGCTTCTTTCACACTACAAATTTCTCCGTTTTCAAACATCCGTATGAAGTTCTGTCTGAAAATCAGCTGAAAATGGCAGTAACAAAATCCTATACGTCCGTTAGAAAATCCCATTATAGTCTATGGGATTTTCTAATAACCGTTTGAACCCGTTATCGTCAGTTATTGATAACGGACGTTATTTTGTGACGGAAGAGAGTAACGGGAAAAATAGTGTTTTTTTAGTTGCTCCATTGGAAAAGAATAGGGATAGTTGCTCCATTGGAATAGAATAGGAATACATTCTAATCCTGGAATGTTGGTGGGCCTTGAGGTCTGGGTTGGTAATTTATGAACTAAATGGCAATGCAGATTCCAATTCAAAATAATAGGACACAGTTTGGGGGCAATTTTGACAAAAATATTTGCTTTAGTTCACATGAAAATCTAGCAAGCAGACAGGACCTAAAGAGACAAAAATAGAGTAAACAGAAGACAGATGGGTTGCCATCAATATGATACATGCCTTTTAATAGAACAAAATGCAGGCACAACTAAAACTTACATGCAACCCACATGAATGTCATTAAAATGAACTCCTGGCATTAAAGCTTCAATTAAAGCTGCCTGCACCTACTGGATGACTGTGTTATCCATGGTTGCACCAAGCCCACCAATACATAGCTCCGCCAATTTACAGCAGTTCTCCAATTTGACTAGTAATATTTATATAATAGAACCTATATGGATAGATATTAGCTTCATATGACAACCCATTCAAGCCTTAAGTCATTGGAGGGATATATTCTAATTTAGTTGAAGGAAAACTGTCCGCCTGTTCACCCACACTAAACCCAATACAGTGTATTGGGTTTAGTGTCAGTGAACAGGCTGACAGTTTTGCTTTAACCTTAAACTTGTGTGGGTGAACAGGAGCCCATCGAGGGGTCCCTTACTAAAATACGCCGAGAAGGTCCCAAGATATGTCCCCCTGAATATCCTCTTCTAAGTACAGTGAATTGGGAGCTGCCTGCTCAATTTACATATTCATTGTCTGTGACCCCATGTTCTGATGACGTTGCGTCGTTGGTCATGTGAACGCTGGGGGACATATCTCAGGACTTACTTGATGTATTTTAGTAAGTGACCCCTCGGACTCCTGTCCACCCACATTAAAGCTCAGTGTATTGGGTTTAGAGTGGGTGAACAGGCTGACAGTTTTGCTTTAACCTTAAACTCGTGATAACATATGTTTAAAGGTCCATGCATTATGCTAAGGATCCATACACACATTAAAAAAAAGTTGTCCAACCCCACCAATTTAGGCTGGACTGAGGTCAACTAATATGTACGGAGGCCTCCCAACAGATTACGTCAGGGGAAAAAAGGATCAGGCATGTTGGATCTCATCTGCCCAATCTTTTGGTTGCCTGAGAGATAAGGCCCCAGCAGAAGAGTCTGCAGTCTTCTTTAAGATCACATGAACATTAGATGGAGAAGCCAGGAGAGATAGTCATATGCAAAGAACTTTTCATCCTAACAACTTCATAGCTACACCCCTAGAAATATTTTTCTTTTTTTCTTTGACTTTTTAGACTAGAGGAGTAAACTTTATATTTAATAGATAACAACAAAAAAGAGAAAATCACAAGACTCAGAGAAAAGCTTTCTGCATACAGTGAAGTCAGCGAATATAGTGTTCCTGTATGAAAAGTCATTAACCAAAAGAGACTTGGTTGACTGCAGTCGAATACATTTAGAAGTGAGTACAAATAAACAGAATAATGGAACATAGATCATCTGGTGTTATAAAACCTTACAAACTACTTGTGTGTACTGGAGTTAAGACAGCAATACTTATGGGAGGTAGTCCGGCTTGATGATCTTGTTTTTTTGTCAGTAAAGGAGCTCAAAAACTATTTATACAATGTCTAAAACACAAGACAAACCGAACTATCTAGAGATGGACAGACTAACAGAACAGAAGAGGTACAATCAGGGACATCTGCAATATGTGTGCAGCTGTTAAGGGGCCCAGGAGGTATGGGGGCTCATTGTCATCTTAAAGGGGTACTCCAGTGGAAAACTTATATATTTTTTTTTAACCAACTGGTACTAGAATGTTATACAGCTTTGTAAATGACTTCTATTTAAAAATCTTAATTAAGGCTCGTTCACACTGCTGTAGCACTCCTCCAGTAGCGAATCTACTCGTAAAATTGAAGAGAGAGAAGAGCAGAAGTATCGCACTCACCCAAGGTTTGCCAGCTGAAAAACTTTTATTCCTTAGTGGACATCAGGAACAGAGGGTCGGGTAGGGAAGAAAAGACAGGAGCTCCGCTGAGACAATCCAGTTTTGCAGGTTACCCGCTTGGTCACACCCCAGGGGCGTGACCAAGTGGGTAACCCGCGAAACAAGACTGTCGCACCATGAGCTCAGCGGAGCTCCTGTCTTTTCTTCCCTACCCGACCCTCTGTTCCTGATGTCCACTAAGGAATAAAAGTTTTTTAGCTGGCAAACCTTGGGTGACTGAGATACTTCTGCTCTCTCCTTCCATGTATTGCATTTTTTGTTCCATGTAAGCGCACCCCGACATTGCCGCACCACTCGTCTATTTTGCCACACAGCAATTTGTGCTATCTAGTAGACGACCTACATACGAAACAGTGCCGGCGCTCTGCCTCTCGCTACCCATAAAATTAAACAGATATAATCTGCCATTCTTACAAATAGTCGCTTTTCACTTTCATGAAGAATTGAGTGATCTGGAATGTGGTCAATGTCAAGTGTCACTATTAGGATTATAATAATACTAATAAACGTTTCTAAGTTGGCTACTTGGACCATGGGTATAAATGCAATTTCAAAAAAACTTTGAACAGCTGAGCAAACTGGTAGGAAATGCTAATTATTCTCTATCAATAGGCATCAGTGTATCGGGAACATTTCTTAGTTTTTTGATCCCTACTTCTTTTTGCCATGTTAAAAAACCATTGTTGGTACCAGCACGTCAGAATTGTGCAGCTGACGAATGATGGAAGCAAAGGGCCAACGATTGTGCATTCAGCCCTGCCCGCACGATGGTATAGCCTAGGAAAGGGCACTGATCTAAGAGTTTGGAGGTCATTTTCAGCATGTATTGGGTTATGATTTTGCTAAACTTATCTCTTCAATATACTCTATGCAGAACTTTGTGTCCAAACAAAACCAAAGCACCAATATCCAAGGTCTTATTGAGGTATAAGAAGCTGGTTAAGAATGTTAAAGAGCTGAACGCCATCAGGTAAATGCACTAGAACTAAAGCTTATGTGCCATGACAGACTCATTAGTTCCTGACAACCTAGATTACAGAGGAACGCTGATGATACAAATCACAATAACCACTGAAACCACAAAGGTGGGCACCTCAAGGGGGTCAAATTATCCCCAAGACAGCTAAAAAACCAAAAGGTAGTAACGCCTGAATACATACTTTCCAGACAGGCAGTTAATGTCAAAACAACTAATGTGTATGCGGGGCTCCGAATTTTCCCTGATGTCAGGGGAGAAAAGGATCAGGCATGTTGTACCTGACCATTTTATTTTTAGCAAGGTAACCCGCCATCAGAAGTGTCTGGCAGCAACAGAGCTTTCTGGCAGCTCTCTACTCTCTTTCCATTATAGAGGTTATTTAGGATTAGATATAAAAGTAGCTTTCTTCCAAAAAAAAAAAAAACAGCACTACACCTGTTTCCCAGGGTCATGTGTGGTATTGCAGCTTGGCTCGCTTCAATGGAACTAACCTGCAATGCAACACACAACCTGAGGACAAGATTGATGCTGTTTTTGAAAGAAAGTAACTATGTTTTACTATTTCTGAGTAACCGCCCCCCTTAAGAATATATAAACGTTTAGTTAAGAGTAAATATTCACGTGCAGATGTCACCCGAACTTATGTGTATGCGCAAATTGCATAAAGATTAGTGCCTACAAAAATGATCAAATCCCTATGGTACTGCACATATTTCGGATACTGTAAATCTTATTGCGTCGTCTTATTGCATGTTGTAACTTAAAGGATTACTCTGGTGGAAAACAATAATTTTTTTCAAATAAACTGGTTCCAGAAAGTAAAACAGATTTGTATTCTATAAAAAAAAAAAAATCTTTCTCCTTCCAGTACTTATCAGATGCTGTATGCACCAGAGGAAGTTGAGTAGTTATTTTCTGTCTTACCACAGCGCTCTCTGCTGACATCTCTGTCTGTGTCAGGAACTGTCCAGAGTAGGAGCCAATCCCCATAGCAAACCTCTCCTGCGCTGGACAGTTCCGGACATGGACGGAGGTGTCAGCAGAGAGCACTGTGATCAGACAGAAAAGAACAACTCAACTTCCTGTGGAGCATATAACAGCTGATAAGTACTGGAAGGATTAAGATTGTTTTAATAGAAGAAATGTACAAATCTGTTTAACTTTCTGGAACCAGTAAATTTGCAAAAAAAATTGTTTTCCGCCGGAGTACCCCTATAGGTGTTTCGATATGGACATGCTAGAGATGTTTCCCAAACCGCATGCCGCCAGCTGTTGCAAAACTACAAAACTACTACTTCCATATATAAATATATATATATATATATATATATATATATATACACAGATAGACACACACACACTGTATATAATTATTATATATATATATATATATATATATATATATATATATATATACACCGTATATACTCGAGTATAAGCCGACCCGAGTATAAGCCGAGACCCCTAATTTCAACCCAAAATCCCAGGAAAAGTTATTGACTCGAGTATAAGCCTAGGGTGGGAAATACCTCATCCCCCCCTGTCATCATCCAGACCCGTCATTAACATCCTCATCATCCCCTTGTCATCATCCCACACATCCCCCCTTCATCATCCCCTTGTCATCATCCCACACATCCCCTTATCATCCCACACATCCCCCCTTCATCATCCCCTTGTCATCATCCCACACATCCCCTTATCATCCCACACATCCCCCCCTTCATCATCCCCTTGTCATCATCCCACACATCCCCTTATCCCACACATCCCCCCTTCATCATCCCCTTGTCATCATCCCACACATCCCCTTATCCCACACATCCCCCCTTCATCATCCCCTTGTCATCATCCCACACATCCCCCCTTCATCATCCCCTTGTCATCATCCCACACATCCCCTTATCATCCCACACATCCCCCCTTCATCATCCCCTTGTCATCATCCCACACATCCCCTTATCATCCCACACATCCCCCCTTCATCATCCCCTTGTAATCATCCCACACCCCCCCCCCCTTCATCATCCCCACACCCCCCCCTTCATCATCCTCTTCTCATCATTCGCCCTCAGTGGTCTTCAACCTGCGGACCTCCAGAGGTTTCAAAACTACAACTCCCAGCAAGCCCGGGCAGCCATCGGCTGTCCGGGCTTGCTGGGAGTTGTAGTTTTGAAACCTCCGGAGGTCCGCAGGTTGAAGACCACTGCGGCCTTCAACATGCGGACCTCCAGAGGTTTCAAAACTACAACTCCCAGCAAGCCCGGGCAGCCATCGGCTGTCCGGGCTTGCTGGGAGTTGTAGTTTTGAAACCTCCGGAGGTCCGCAGGTTGAAGACCACTGCGGCCTTCAACATCATCCAGCCCCCTCTCACCCCCTTTAGTTCTGAGTACTCACCTCCGCTCGGCGCTGGTCCGGTCCTGCAGGGCTGTCCGGTAAGGAGGTGGTCCGGTGAGGAGGTGGTCCGGGCTGCTATCTTCACTGGGGGCGCCTCTTCTCCGCGCTTCCGGCCCGGAATAGAGCCGTTGCCTAGACAACGACGCATCTGCGTCGTTGTCAAGGCAACGTGACTATTCTGAGGCCGGGCCCGAAGCGCTTAGAAGAGGCCTCCCCGGTGAAGATAGCAGCCCGGACCACCTCCTCACCGGACCACCTCCTTACCGGACAGCCCTGCAGGACCGGACCAGCGCCGAGCGGAGGTGAGTACTCAGAACTAAAGGGGGTGAGAGGGGGCTGGATGATGTTAAAGGCCGCAGTGGTCTTCAACCTGCGGACCTCCGGAGGTTGCAAAACTACAACTCCCAGCAAGCCCGGACAGCCGATGGCTGCCCGGGCTTGCTGGGAGTTGTAGTTTTGAAACCTCTGGAGGTCCGCATGTTGAAGGCTGCAGTGGTCTTCAACCTGCGGACCTCCGGAGGTTTCAAAACTACAACTCCCAGCAAGCCCGGACAGCCGATGGCTGCCCTGGCTTGCTGGGAGTTGTAGTTTTGAAACCTCTGGAAGTCCGCAGGTTGAAGACCACTGCGGGTGGGGGAGTTCACTCGAGTATAAGCCGAGGGGGGTGTTTTCAGCACGAAAAATCGTGCTGAAAAACTCGGCTTATACTCGAGTATATACATATATATATATATATATATATATATATATATATATATATATATATATATATATATGAAGCCTTTAAGGCTGAATTTGTGCGAAGGAGCGTGAATTCCCATAAAACGCCCCTCCACCATGCAGGCGGGGCGTACGAGTCATTTTTCGGAAGGAGTGTGTGTGCAGGGGGCGGAGTGGTTCCAGTACGGTAAGCCCGGGTTATCCCGGTTTCATAGCAGTCACCCACCTTCTAATGTTCCCCTCACCCGTGTGCCGCCACGCTCCCGGTGTCCGCCGGGGAACCTCGCCCCGTCAATCACTCCCTCACGCAGCTTCCACTCCCTGGCAGCAGCGGCGTTCACAGCCGCCCCGTATTCTGCCTTGTGCCTCCCGGTAGGCGTCCGCAGTGGTGCCGCAGCCTAATCGGCTTTCCAAGGCCAGTGCAGCGCGGCGGTGTCACGTGGGAGGCCACCCACGTGCCTGCGACACTGCTCTGGCCTCCGCCGGCGTCCCATTCCCTCCCGCGGCGTGTTTCGGCGTCTTGTTGCCGGGGAGACATGGCGGGGTCACGTGGTGCGTGCGGGGTGGTTCAGAGCAGCGCAGCATGCTGGTGAGGTTCGGAACTAGCCAGGCGGGCTGTCGCTTGTCAACGTGCAGGATACGGACAGTGTCTTCGCTAGCGTGGGGCCTGTCTGTGCCCTGCTTGGGTGTGCTTTGGGGGATGGGCTGCTCATTGGCATGCTGAGGTGCCCCCCCCCCCAGAGGATACCCTCCCATATTTCTGATGTAGACCACCAAGTGAAGCCCACACTGGTTGTCCTGTGGCACCTTGAATTCACTGCAGAATATTCTTCACATGTGTATGCGTGAATTACAGAGTCCGTGCCTCAGCATTTGTCCCATAGCTCTCACAGCATGCATACCGTTGCAGTCATTTATAACATTCATACCGTGCTGTCATTTATAGCATTCATACAGTGCAGTCATTTATAGCATTCATACCGTGCAGTCATTTATAACATTCATACCGTGCAGTCATTTATAGCTGTCATACCGTGCAGTCATTTGTAGCATTCATACCGTGCAGTCGCTAATAGCATTCATACTGTGCAGTCACTTATAGCATTCATACCGTGCAGTCGCTCATAGCGTTCATACCGTGCAGTCACTCATAGCGTTCATACCGTGCAGTCACTCATAGCGTTCATACCGTGCAGTCACTCATAGCATCCATAACCGTGCAGTTACTCATAGCGTTCATACCGTGCAGTCACTCTTAGCGTCCATACCGTGCAGTCACTCATAGCCTCCATTCCGTGCAGTTACTCATAGCGGTCATACTGTGCAGTTACTAGTAGCAGCCATACCGTGCAGTCACTCATAGCGTCCATACCGTGCAGTCACTCATAGCGTTCATACTGTGAAGTTACTAATAGCATTCATACTGTGCAGTTACTAATAGCATTCATACCGTGCAGTCATTCGTAGCTTTCATAACGTACAATCACCTATAGCCGTGGTTCCGTGCAGTCACCCATAGCTGTCATATCGGGCAGTCGTAGCACCCATACCGTCCAGTCTCTTAGCATTCGTGCTGCATACTGCTTATACGCTTCCTACGCTCACATCGGTAACATGAGTACGGTATTCACACCCATAGCATCACTGCTCTTACGACATAGCAGTTCTACACCGCACGTAGGTTACAACGCATACACGATCACGGCGTCTCACGCTGCGTGGGGGCGTTCGCGGGATATGCTCTGCATGCACGAGCTACATGCGCCCTTAGCTAGATATGCGGAGCGTGCGGTCAGTGTTTGGCGCGGGGTGTGCACCCATGGTGTCATATACTGTGAGTACAGTCAGGGTTGTGTACAGCACATATGCCCGTGTTATGCTTTGGGTAACAGTGAGTTGTACACAGTGTATACATTCGCACTGTCATGCAGTGGGTACAATTTACAGTGTTGTGTAGTTGGTTGTTGTTACTGACACATCTTCAGAGCAACGACAGAGTCATATTTAGGGGTTCCACATCGTCGTCTCCTGCCACACCTGCAGGGGATTTACAGCATAGTCAATTTTTCCCTTACACAAGTCATAAAGTTTATAAATTTCACGACGCACAAGTGGTCAATGTCTCGAACCAACCGGTCTCGTCCACGCTTGTCAGCGTCACGCAAACATCCGTCACGTCCACAGACACTAGGGATACTCAAGACCTGTCACACCTACAGGTACGAGGTTCGAATCAGGTTTGTCTCGTCAGGCAAAACGTCTACGCAAAGACCTGTCACATCTACAGGCAGCAGGGCGCTTAAATGCCTGGCAAAATCTACCGAGGGTCTACCGAGGGTCTGTCACATAGTCAGGTTGTGCGTCACCAACTAACAGTGAATTTTTGCCACTTATTTAGCAGGGAGTGGAGGACAAGTCATGCCTGACAAACTTTATTGGTTCCCCTTTCTGCAATGGCACAGTAGGTATGTCGACATGCACGAATCAGCTAGTACTTAGTCAGGTCCCGTTTCCAGTGTCGGGCCGCTCGTAGTAGGCATGAATACCATGGCTTCGCTACATCAAGCACTGCCTCTTGTGTTTGCTAGCCAGCAGGCATAACTCTTGTTTCTCTAGTTCAGTTAGGGGAGATAGATATGACTAGTGTGTGGCCTTGGTCATCATGGTGAGTAACAATGTTATATTATATTAATTCTACTTCTTGATTTTTTGCCCTCTATAGGCGTGCCCTCATATGCGGTTTTGGGCACAACTCAACCGCTTCATTAGTCTTTCTCTTTATTATAAGTGTACAGGGTTGCATGTAAAGTACAGTCTCAAGTATGAAAGAACGTCAACCACCTGGTAAGTCAATGTATGGCCGTGTATAATCTGTATTCAAATGTTGCAACCACGAGCACAAATGTAAGCCCTGTGGACAAGTGGGAAGCCTTTAAGGCTGAATTTGTGCGAAGGGGCATGAATTCCCACGCCCCCCGCACCTCTAGGCGGAGCCATGACGGGGGCACGACTAGAAAACGCCCCTCCACCATGCAGGCGGGGTGTACGAGTCATTTTTCGGAACCCTCCCAACCCGCCCTTTATTTTCATCATTTCACCATAGGGCATGCCCTCTATAGGCGTGCCCTCATATGCGGTTTTGGGCACAACTGAACCGCTTTGTTAGTCTCTCTCTTTATTATAGGTGTACAGGGTTGCATGTAAAGTACAGTCTCAAGTATGAAAGAACTTCAACCACCTGGTAAGTCAATGTATGGCCGTGTATAATCTTTATTCAAATGTTGCAACCACGAGCACGAATGTAAGCCCGGTGCACAAAAAAAAAAAAAAAATATATATATATATATATATATATATATATATATATATATATATATATATATACACACACACACAACACACACACACTATAAAAAAAAAAAAAATATATATATATATATATATATATATATATGTATGTATATATATACTACAAATTACGTATGGTGCATACAAAACCAGCAGGAAAACGCAGACAGGAGGTGAACCTGTACTTTTAGTGATCATTGGGGGCCACCACACTGGTAACCACCGCCTTTAAAAACTTCAGACACAAATATATGATTTTTATTTTCAAACCTTATTAAGTCAACCTTTGATTTACAAATTCAGCTCTGCTACATCTGCAATTAAATAAATAAAGCCTTTTTTTTTTTGGGGGGGGGGGGGGGGGAGACATTATAACTAATTTCCATTGCATAACAGTACAAAGAGCAGCAAAGTAAAAGAAAATGGAAAGCATTGTATTCAGTTCAAAACAAGACAAAAATAAAGATGAATGAGTGCAGGGTTGAAGTATTGCATCAAATGGGATGGAAATAAATTCTAATGGAAGATTAGAAGATTAATATATACTGTTTTTAAGAAATGCAGATATCGAAGCACATATGAATGGAGTAAAAAAAAAAAGAACAGGCGACTAAAAAAAAAAAAAATATATAAAGTGTTGCGCAGTTTACTAATGCACAAAGCAATAAGAAAAAGCTCAACACTGCCCGTAGCCATGCTGCAGGTGCCATCTTCTGTCATAAAAGTGGTACTACACAAAAGACAAGATGTTAATGAAAAATAGGTCCAAAAAGTTTTGGAATAGATAACAGGTGAGGTTTCATTATTATTTGACATAGAAATACTTTGTCAAGGCAGGAGATGGTGGCCCTATCTGAATACAGAGACACCAGGGTCACCACAGGGTCATATTACCCAAGAGACAGAGTGAAAACTGGAAGTTACGCTGGGAAGAAAAATACAAGGACCAATAAATATAAAAGCACAATAGGTGTCTAATCATTTATAAATACCCTAAGTACTCATTTAACATAGTAAAGTGCCATACAATGCAAATGTCCTATTGATAAGTCAACAATGGCTGCCGTTTCACTGGAGTCCAGACTAAAGACTGCTGTGATGTTTACTGGAAAAATGATGCCAGCAAGGTCACTGTTCATATTATAATAAGGAAGTGCTTTTCAATACATCCCAACGCGCTAATCCGTTTTCCAACCGATATGCCTCCAGTCCGTGCAGAATCCACTAGGCCACTTTATCAGGGGCGGGCAGACTGTTTCTGCCAGCCGTCAGTTCCTTCTAGGGCCACCTTTACCTCTTAGAGATCAGGGGCGCCTCTGCCACTTTAAGACCAATGTCTGCTGGCAGTGGTAGAGAGTAGGAGATGTGCATCCATCAGGCACGTCGGCTCAAAGATGCCCCAAACATCAGGTAAGCTGACATGTGTCGCCCCGGCTGCCCAACGAAGATAAATGGAGCAGCTAAAGTGGAGGAAAACATGCTACAGATTTATTGCTGATGATTTTTCTTCCCTTTGAAGTCAATGTGTAGAAAAATTTGCAGCACAAAATCTGCAGCAGGACACACACGTGTGAATGTTTCCTAACTATGTTTTTGACCACACATCACCTTGGGTAAACAGGGAATGTGGAGCTGAAAAAGATCATTACTTTTTTGGCTGCACAAAGGATGTGATCAACTGTATGTGCATTTTCAAGTATCGTTAAACTTTGTTTAGTGTACCAGCTGCCACCATGGCGCGTGGCCAAGAGGTGAGTTCTTAGGTGCCCTAAACTCTCTGCATTGAGAGCTTCTCTGGGCCTCTCTCTCAGCTATGCCAAAAAACTTATTGGTCTTCAAAATGGGTGCTAAAGTCATCAATCTATCAAGGGCCTGGGGACACTCAATTCAGGGAGCTCTATGCACCTAACAGTACAGTGGTCCCTCAAGATACAATATTAATTGGTTCCAGGATGACCATTTTATGTTGAAACCATTGTATGTTGAGACCAGAACTCTAAGGAAACCTGGTAATTGGTTCTGAAGCCCCAAAATGTCATTCGAAAAAAAAGAAAAAGTGAGGATTAACGGGGTATTCCAGGCAAAAACTTTTTTTATATATATCAACTGGCTCCGGAAAGTTAAACAGATTTGTAAATTACTTCTATTAAAAAATCTTAATCCTTCCAATAGTTATTAGCTTCAGAAGTTTTCTGTCTAACTGCTCAATGACGATGTCACGTCCCGGGAGCTGTAAATGATGGGAGAATATCCCCATAGGAACTGCACAGCTCCCGGGACGTGACATCATCATTGAGCAATTAGAGAGGAAACTACAACTCAACTTCAGAAGCTAATAACTATTGGAAGGATTAAGATTTTTTTAATAGAATTTACAAATCTGTTTAACTTTCCGGAGCCAGTTGATATATAAAAAAAAGTTTTGGCCTGGAATACCCCTTTAAAGAAAAATAAGTTGATAACTAATAGAGATAATGCAATTCCATACATATAAAAGTAAGAAAGATCTGCTGGGAGCTGTAAATCACTGTCTATGTCAGCGTTTCCAAACCAGGGTACCTCCGGCTATTGCAAAACCACAACTCCCAGCATGCCCGGACAGCCGTTGGCTGTCCGGGCATGCTGGGAGTTGTAGTTTTGCAACAGATGGAGACACCCTGGTTGGGAAACAATGGTTTATGTAGGGGACAGGAGCTTCTTCAGGGTCCTATACAGTACATACAGTGTCCCAAATGGAGCCACCCTTACTTGGTGTCCAAAGGAGCAGCTAACCCTGGCACAGGTAAGGAGTAGTACAGAACTTGTTGTTCCTCCCTGTACTGTAGGAGGCACTACCAGACAGCCAGTCAGTGCATGCACTTCAGTAATACAGGTGATTTACCAGTAAAATGCCCATTCTGATTGGTCAGTTCTTCCAGTTGTGACAGGTATCACAGATCTGGACTGTCCGTAGCATTGTATGTTGAGTCTGGTTTCAAGTTACAATGGTCCAGAAAATACTATTGTATGTTGAGGCCATTGTAAGTTGAGGAATCACTGTAGAGCCCAACATCTGGACACATCCCCAGTTTTTCTCTCAGTCATGCACAGCAGGTTTAATTTCACTCCATAGTTTTAATGGCTCACAAGTGCCGACTCCCTTTACAGGGAACAAGTCATCACAAAATTACTTTTTGTTTTACAACGTTTCAGTTTTAAACTTAATTCTGAATCATTTTTTGTGATTACATTTTTTACATTTTACTATCTAAATTTTAAAATAATCCTAGAATCTTGCAGTTTCCATTCCTACTTTTAAGTGGAGCCTTCCTGCTCTGTGCACAGTGTGTCTAGCAGTGCTTTCCTTATCAAACACAGACAGGAGTACAGTAAATTGTGACACCTATTTACATTTTGAAAAATTACAATCAGGAAATATAAATTGATGAAAAAATAACATGTTTCAGCATCTACTCTGGTCAGAAAGAAAAAATATTTAAGTGACATTCCGTCTGTGACTGAACAATCTAGGTGCAGTCGGTGACTAAACACTTGTAAAAAATTACACAAATATAAAATGTTCTCTAATTAAAAAAGCAAAAAAATTAAAAATGTAATTAAAAAAACAGCATCGCTCCCGAGAAGCCCCACCATTCCTCAACTGCTGTGAAACCAGCAAGTCGTATAAATATGTGCATCTACGTGTAAAACAAAAGCTTAAAAAGCAATTAAAAGCCTCTTCCGCTAGAAATAAAGTACGTCATTGGGTAGAAAAAAAATATATTCCCCCCCTATATAGGCAATTAGAGTCAAGAGCATTTGTTGCAGTGTTGCTGTCTGGAGCAAATCGGAATTCCCATTATTAGCTGGCTAGATGAGGGCTGCAAATCACGAGTGCGGCAAGAAAATGAACATTGGCCATAGTCTGGTTAGCTTAACACCAGCAGAATTATGTAGATCACACACTCGCTCCCAAGAGTTCATTTCATGGCTTGGCATTAGATTAATACTTGGAAAGGACTGGCTTGGGTACACAGGACGTTACATTCTGGCAGCCTCGTCTGTGATTATTGAGACATGGCAGGAGCGAGGGAAGACGTTCTATTAATAAAAGTTACCAAAACACGTGTTTAGGGATGAAATCCCAGTAAATCTGGGCCCCTACAGTGAACGACTTCACTTCAATAGATGCATCAACAGCGGGATTCAATTTTCTCCTAATTAATGGATTTAATATGCATTAAGTAGATGAATCACTGATGGCAATCTGAGATCAGCGGCTACAGTCAAAAGCAGACATGAATTAAAACTTCTTCCATCAGCTAACTCTTAAAGGACACAATTCATTATGCGCTTATAATGGCGGCCATATGCTGCACTTGTTGGGGGCGAAAACGCAACAAACTGCTCTACGGTGCTGCGCTGTAAGTAAACATCTAGATCAGGGAATGGGATGTCAGTGTTTCCCAACTAGCGTGCCTATGGCTGTTGCAAAACTACAACTATTATAGTTTTGAAACAGCCAGAGGCACAAATACTGCTCTAAGGGATCTTGTCCATCCCTACATTACATGGGCTGCTAGTACATACAATGCTGCATTTGCCCTGTAGTGGCCACTAGAGACGATACGGGAAGCAAACTGCAACTTCCCCAGCAGATTTTGGGGGAAGAAGGATTGGGTACAGTCTATTTCAACATGCCTAAAACTTTATTTGAAGCAGAGGTGTCTGGCAGCATTTGGTTTACAGACAGTTTGTTTTTTATTTATTACATTTTATTTATTTATTTCAACTTACATACAGGTAGCAGTATAGGTCCTTTCTTAATATTTCTCATAGAAATCAACTGCTGACTTTAGCTCCAAAAAATAAATAAATAAATAAATAAAAATGCGCCAAAATATGCAATAATAATTGCCAAAAAAAGAGGCTAACTACTCTAACCCCAACTCAGGAAGATGAGGTTGAGCTGCAGTACCAGATCCAGCCACATGACTGTGCTGTATTGTGTATTCCAGTGAACGCTATGGCCCTCTGTCACGATCACACCCTATCGGTCCAGCCAAGACATTAGAGTGTGTGTGATGGTGCAAGGGTTAAAGCCGCCAGACCTCTGGGTACCCACTACTGGTCCCAGCAAGTCACCAAATTAACCCTTAGATAAATGTGTTTCCACCAGAGCTGCCTTCAGAAAGGTGAGCTCATATATTTAGAGATCAAAGACCAGAGCTGATTAATTAAACATTTAAGCTAAGGTATCACAGTGCTATATATAAAAATACAGAAACAAATGACATACAGTTACAAAAATATGAAAGAGTTTAGCAAGGCAAGTTCAGAAAACAAAAGATGAAGTTCTTACAGCATGATGGTATAGCCCTCCTTGGGAGTGAGAGTCCAGCTCTTGTCAGCTTTTTACACAGCCTCGAACACCCAACTTTTAGTCTAGCATTGTTTAAATATCATATCTATCTGCTTTCTTGGGAGGGAGACTCCATTTCCCCCTCCCCTCTGATCCCACCTGACCCCTTCTCTCTACCTGACCCCTTATCTGTTTGATTATATGATGGGACCAGAGTGCAGACTTCAAAGTTGATACCAAACAGCCAGAACCCCCAATAAAATGCAATACACAAACCCACAGTTTGAATGACCTCTCACCCCCAGGTCTTAGTTTATATACAGATACAATAAAAACACATGTATGTTTCCATAATCAGGCCTTGGACCTGACACTCTCTATATGTCAAAACCGGAAAAGACTGTTAAGGGCAAGGTCACACATGCCGTATTTTGCTCCTCCATATTTTGCTACCCATTGAAGTGAATGGGTAGCAAACTATGCAGCTTATTTTGCTTCCTATTTACTTTAATGGGTAGCAAAATAGGCAGCAGCAAAAACTTAGCAAAATACCACAATTGTGATCCTACCCCTAGGGTCTATTCACACGTACAGTATCCTGTACAAATTTTTATGTGCAGATATGATGCTGTGTTTATTTAGTTAACATTTAACTATGCAGCATAAAATCTGCAGCTTCAAATACTGCACATCAATTATGTGCAGGACATTGTACATGTGAATAGACCCTTATCAGACACAATGTGGTCAATAAAAATCAGAAGCTAAAAATCAAGAATGACCACAGATGCCTGATGTAGAGCTCCTCTTTCGTTTCATTTTGTATGACTATGTTAAATCCAACAGTGAAAGAATAGAAGTTTTTTATGTTAAAAGGGACAGGTATTGGGCTCAGCAGAAGCAGCAGTAGGTCTACACGCCAGGCTCTACTGATGGAATGAAAACCCAGGAACACAAAATAGATTTAGAGAAAATTAATTCTGCATTTAGAAGGAAGATTAGACTAAGACTGGGACTAATAGCAGCGGTTAAATAGGACTAGTCATTAAGCTTATTCTTTCATTACCTACATGCAGCTTTCGAGTGTGGCCAATTTCCGGAGCACTGCAGTGCAGGTAGGTCCCTGCCCATAAAAAGCCATCACGAAGCCACATCCATTATACAGTCAATCCTATAAAAACGTCACAATCATTATCTCTGTATCTCGCCTGTATCGATGTTCTTAAAGCAGAATTTCTATTATGTTTCACTTGTAAGAATAACCTGCAAGCGGTAAGGAAAATTCCAACCACCTCTCCATAAAGATATCACTTTCTATCATATTACCTAAAGACGACTTGTGGCCAATGCCCAAAAAATAAGATTGAATAATCATTAAATACTTTTGTGCATCTTTTTGCGCAGCTCCACTCCCCGGCCACCTGTCTGCATCTACTAGCTAGTGCAACTACAACTCCCAGCATGTCCTCAATGTAAAGGCATGCTGGGAGTTGTAATCCTCCAACAACTAACAGGAAGGCGGTGGATGCGGGTAGGCGGGCGCCCAGGGAGCAGATTACAGTATGAAAGTACGGCAATGTAACTTCATATTTCCTGCCTGGGCTCCGGTGGGAAATGTGAAATGAAATTGCCGTACTTCCATATTTCTGTGAGCTCCGCTCCCCGCCGTCCGCCCACATCTGCCACCAGCCTGCTAGCTTTTGCAACTACAGCTAGAGGGCAGTAGATGCGGACGGCGGGGAGTGGAACCAGCCAATTGGAAGTATGAAAGTACGGCAATGTAGTTTAATATTTCCAGCCGGAGTACTAATCAGGGTTCCGGGAGGGAAATATTAAATTACAGTCGTACTTTCATATATCTGCGAGTCTGTGAGCATCTGCCACTAGTTGGTTCGACTACAACTCCAAGCATGTCCTCACTGTAAGGACATGCTGGAAGTTGTAGTCTTGCAACAGCTAGCTGGGGCTACCCACTAGCTGTTGTCAAGACTACAACTCCCAGCACACGCTTACAGTAAAGACATAATGGGAATTGAAGTCCTGCGATGGGGGCGGGTGACATACTTGTCAATTGCCCCTGTGCGCAACCAACTCCTATCATGCCCTTGCAGTAAGGACATGCTGGGAGTTGTAGTCCTGCGGCAGGGGCAGGTAACAAGCACATCTCCTGTCTGCCTGTGTCACAAGACTTCAACTCCCAGCATGTCCTTACTGTATGGGCATGCTGGTAGTTGTAGTAGTGCGGCTGGGGAAGGTGACAAGCTTGTCACTCGACTGCACATCTCCCGCCGCATGACTACAACTCCCAGCATGTCCTTAATGTAAAGGCATGGTGGGAGTTGTAGTCATGCGGCGCAGGTAGCAGGAGATGTGTGAGCAGGTGACAAGATTCTGTGGCTTGCTTGTCACCCGCCTGCAGCCCGCCATTGTATGACTTCAACTCCCAGCATGCCCTTATAGTGAGGACATGCTGGGAGTTATAGTCGTGTGGCACGGGCGGGAGATATGTGAGCAGGTGACAATAAATGTACTAACCTATTTCCCGTGTTTTTATCTTTTCATTTCAGATCCGTATATCCTGTGGACTACAGTGATCCCTCAACATACGATGGTAATTCGTTCCAAATGAACCATTGTTTGTTGAAACCATCGTATGTTGAGGGATCCGTGCAATGTAAAGTATAGGAAGTTAAACTCACCTGTCCCCGCCGCTCCAGACCATCACCGTTGCCCTGGATGTCGCCACCCATCGTTGTCGCCGCGTCCCGTGGTATCCCCGCCGCTCCAGATAGTCTCCCCTGACCGGGATCGTCGTTCCTTATCGCCGTCATCACGTTGCTACGCACGCCGCTCCTATTGGGGGGGGGGGATGGCGTGCGCGGCGACGTAATGACAACGATGGAGAGCGACGGCGATGCAGGGGATCCCGAAGAGGACTGTCCGGAACGCCGGGGACATGTAAGTGATCAGCACCGGACCACACGGGGCACCTTAAACGGCTATCTGGCGGCAGCTGAAGCAGTCTGCGCTGCCGGATAGCTGTTTATGCCCCGACATACAAAAGCATCATGTGTTGATGCTGCCTTCAACATGCGATGGAATCTGAGAGGCCATCGTATGTTGAAATTAGCGTATGTCGGTGCCATTATACTTCGGGGGGGGGGGGGGGGGTCACTGTACTTCGGATTTGGTGTTTTTTTATATATTAATTAAATGGTTAACAAGAGCTTGTGGGGGAGTGTTTTTTGGAATAAAAGTTTTATAAAATGTGTGTTTTTTTTTTTTTATTACTTTACAGGCTTTACCCCCTATTTTCATTCTCAGCTAGATAGCAACCAAGCAGTAACAGCCTGACGTTACCAGGGTGGGTGAGGATCATTGTTACTGGCCCTCCTCAGCCTAAATTACACCAGCCTGTTACCGTCTAGCATTTTTGATGCTCCGGGCCTGTTGGTACCGGCTCTTACCAGCACCCCTGTGGCGGTGGGTACCAGAGTAATAATTGGGGGTTAGCACTAGCTGTTTTTGGGGCTAACCCTAAGCCCCCGCTTAGTAATGTATTCTGTCTATAAAACTGTCTATAAGGGCTGTGGGGTATGGTCGATGATGCACATAGGAGCAATCTCCGATGCCCATCATTACAGGAAGATGTCAGCTGCTGATAGCAGCAGGCATCTCCCGTGTATGACGGGGACCCGACTCGCAAGTACGCGCCATGTCCTCACCCGACCCATGACGTTCATGAAGGTCATGGATCAGGAAGCCCACACCCCCGAAATTTTTTGCAGAAGATTCAATCAGTTGAAAATGCATAAAGGGGAATTTTCGGCAGCCCAAATTTGCGTGCATCCCAAAAAAAAAAATAGGTTAGTACTTTTAGGGGGGAAAAAGTGGTTAAAAAAATATGTAACAAACACACACACACACATTATATAATATATACACATATATATATATATATATATATATATATATATAAATATACACACACATATATATATATATATATATATATATATATATATATATATATATATATATATACACACACACACTGCTCAAAAAAATAAAGGGAACACTAAGATAACACATCCTAGATCTGAATGAATGAACTAATCATATGAAATACTTTCATCTTTATATAGTTGAATGTGACGACAACAAAATCACACAAAAATTATCAATGGAAATAAAATGTATCTACCCATGGAGGTCTGGATATGGAGTCACACTCAAAATCAAAGTGGGAAACCACACTACAGGCTGATCCAACTTTATGCAATGTCCTTAAAACAAGTCAAAATGAGGTTCAGCAGTGTATGTGGCCTCCACGTGCCCGTATGACCTCCCTACAACGCCTGGGCATGCTCCTGATGAGGTGGAGGATGGGTCTCCTGAGGGATGCCCTCCCAGACCTGGACTAAAGCATCTGCCAACTCCTGGACAGTCTGTGGTGCAAAGTGGCATTGGTGGATAGAGCGAGACATGATGTCCCAGATGTGCTCAATCGGATTCAGGTCTGGGGAACGAGCAGGCTAGTCCATAGCATCAATGCCTTCCTCTTGCAGGAACTGCTGAAACACTCCAGCCACATGAGGTTTAGCATTGTCTTGCATTGGGAGGAACCCAGGGCCAACCGCACCAGCATACGGTCCTACAAGTGGTCTGAAGATTTCATCTCGGTACCTATTGGCAGTCAGGCTACCTCTGGCAAGCACATGGAGGGCTGTGCGGCCCCCAAAGAAATGCCACCTCACACCATTACTGACCCACCGCCAAACCTGTCATGCTGGAGTAAGTTGCAGGCAGCAGAACGTTCTCCACGGCGTCTCCAGACTGTCACATCTGTCACATGTGCTCAGTGTGAACCTGCTTTCATCTGTGAAGTGCACAGGGCGCCAGTGGCGAATTTGCCAATCTTGGTGTTCTCTGGAAAATGCCAAATGTCCTTCACAGTGTTTGGCTGTAAGCCCCACCTGTGGATGTTGGGCCCTCATACCACCCTCATGGAGTCTGTTTTTGACTGTTTCAGTGGACACATGCACATTTGTGGATACTGGAGTTCATTTTGCATGACTCAAAGGCAGAGGTAGCGGTCCTGCTGCTGGGTTGTTGCCCTCCTACGGCCTCCTCCACATCTCTTGATGTACTGGCATGTCTCTTGGTAGTGCCTCCATGCTCTGGACACTATGCTAACAGACACAGCAAACCTTCGTGCCATCCTGGATGAGCTGCACTACCTGAGCCACTTGTGTAGGTTGTAGACTCTGTCTCATGCTACCACTAGAGTGATAGCACCGCCAGCATTCAAAAGTGACCAAAACATCAGCGAGGAAGCATAGTAACTGAGAAGTGGTCTGTGGTCACCAACTGCAGAACCACTCCTTTATTGGGGGTGTCTTGCTAATTGCCTATAATTTCCACCTGCTGTCTGTTCCATTTGCACAACAGCATGTGAAATTGATTGTCAATCAGTGTTGCTTCCTGAGTGGACAGTGTGATTTTTCACAGAAGTGTCATTTATTATTATTATTATTATTTTTTTTTTTACACAGCTGTGACTTGAGGTGGTGTTACAAATTGGTGTTCTGAAGTCATTTACTGTTTTTTGCTTATGTGTGCTTAAAAAAAAAAAAATGGTATTTAAAAGTGATTTATTGGTTTTTGCTTATGTGAGTCAAATTTATCAACCCCCTATGATAGTATAATAAATATGTCAAACATAAGCAAAAAAGAAAAAATGCCTACAGAACTTGCTTACCAAAGCAACAATGATATATGTCCCCCATAGTTCCTCAGTGTTTATTAGAGGAACGGTTGTACTTATTTGCCTGACAGTCTAAAGCCCATTTCCCTCGGTTGTTACTTCATGTAAGATACAGCACTTATAACACCATCTAACATGTATGGAGCTGTCTCAACTCTGCCCTGATTGCAAATTGTGGTGGGTAGAAAGATTGGATTACAACATGTTTGATTTATTTTTCTCAAAGGAAATACGTCGGCACTAGAGATGCAGGGTAGCGGTTTATTTCCCTCAGCCTACTGAAAATCCACTGTCATGAGTAAGAGTGCACAAAAGGAGCATGAAACCTGTAGACAACTATATTAGTCTGCTCCAGAGACTGTTGTTTTTTTTTTTTTTTAACACTGATGGAATAATAAAGGATTGCTTTTTAACCTTTTTCAACCTGTGTGGATAGGACCGTCCTTGTCTATTGAAAACCCATCCATACTTAGCATAGTCCAGTGTGCAAGCGTATGGAGGGTTTGGAAAGAATAGCTGTATGAAGAATGAGAATTGGGCCGACAGCTATCTATGGGCGTACGGCCACCTTACTGCTTAATTCATAATGTACAACTTCTTAAAAGTAAACATTTAAGAGCCGTACATTTTAGTACGCTTTTCTAAAGACTTTTCCTTCCACCGTACGCCATGGCACAAAGTCTTACCAAGTAAAGATAAATATGAGGTGAACACAACAAGAACTGCCAGCGCAGCAGAGATTAAAGGGAAAATTAAATCATATTTCAACGTTTCAAAGGCTGCTTATGTGTAAACAGCCTTTGAATCTTACAATCTTGGCAGCGTAATTACGGCAAGTCCTCGCTATTTAGTGGAAGAATTATTTTGTTTTTTGTTTTTCTTTTATATTTTTTGCACAAAAAAATATAAATCCCAGCTTCTTTAATTTAAGATGTAAACACTTTGTTGGCTCTTGAGACTGCATTTATATGGCGGTATATCACACAGATATTATTCCCCTGTTGAATGTTTAGATCAGATTGAAATAGGACATTTCCAAAATTAAAACAGATATCAAAGTAATACAATTTATATAGCCAGGAGGTCCCAATCACTTCAAGGAAAACAATACTTTGCATCTTATCAGCAGGGAGTATGGTTAGAAACTTTATATCTTGGAGTGATTATAGGTATCATGCATGGATCATACCTAAGTAATATTCTATACTACCCAAAAGAGTCTTGGGGTAGGGTCATTCCGCTGGGGAAATTCACAAGCAGAACCCATTGAGTTCAATTGGTAGTAACATCATTTTTATAGGTTTTCCCATTACAGTGACCCCTCGACTTATGATGGCCCTGACATATGATAATTTCAACATATGATGGCCTCTCAGAGCCCATCGTATGTTGAAGGCAGCCTCGACATATGATGCTGCTGTGTGTCGGGGCCATCGTACAAACAGCTATCTGACAGCGCTGACAACTTCAGCAACTGACAGATAGTTGTTTAATGTGCCCCGTTCTGCCTCCTGTTCCTCACATGCTGTCCTGCTAACTCATACAGGCTTCCACTGTGAGCTCCGTGTAAGCCCCCCCCCCCCCAGTGCAGCCATAGCCAATAGCCTGCAGCATCTTGCTGCAGGCATCCAATGAGCTGCTGGCTGCCCTCCCCTTCCTTTCCTATAGAGCTGTAGTCGGCAGGATTGTAATGGAGGACATTCTGTCCCCCCCCTGAAGGTATTTAAAGAACTGTACAGTACTGTATGCGATGTCACACATCACATACAATACATATACACACACTATACACCCCATACATCAATGTTTCCCTATCAGTGTGCCTCCAGCTGTTGCAAAACTATAACTCCCAGCATGCCCAGACAGTCAATGCTGGGAGTTGTAGTTGTGCAACAGCTGGAGGCACCCTGGTTTGTTAAACACTCCCCATACACTCCACATACAATGGTCATCCCAGAACCAATTAGCAGTTTCCCATAGAGATATGTATTCAACATACAATGGTTCCGAGGCCCCAGAACCAATTACCATTTTTACATAGACATATGTACTCGACATATGATGGTTTCAACATATGATGGTTCTCCTGGAACCAATTAATATCATATGTTGAGGGACCACTGTACAGAGAATACGCAAGCACAATTTCATCTGCGGGAAACCTGCGGCGGATGTGCTGCATGTGATCCTACCCTTGAAGGAAGTCACCAGTTTTGAAGCCTTACAAATGCTGATAGTTCCATATAGAGGAAGGGGAGACGGGTTATAGTAAACCTGTCTTCACTTTTATGCTGCCTTAATCATTGAAGTAGTCCCCGGGTTTCTCCCTGCTCCACCGGCCTTGACTGATAGATCTCTCTTTCGGTTTGGGTAAAGAAAGTGATCTAAAAAGGTACAGCTGGGGGGGGGGGGAGATGCCATTGGGTATGTCAAAATGACTCGTCTTTGACGCAGGATAAAAGTGATAACTGGGACCTTTTAAAACATAGACCACTAGGTGACCAGGGAACATATCAGGAAGGATCCACCTACAGGGCACGTACTTGAGATTTTTCTTTGCTCATGATGCAACCGGTATGACATGAATTCTCCCCCTTGCCCTCTATATGGAACGGTTTTAAGTCTTCAAAACTGTTTACAAATTCCCTTTGACCTGATAAGGAACAAATTTTATCTCCCCTCAGTGCTAGATTTACGTACACACAGCTTACTTCTGCTCTTTTATGTACTCCACACTGCTACAGAGGGTTGGCTATAGAGATACAGGGGAGCAGGATCCTTCATACTCTGAGTGTGCTGTGTTTGGGAGCCATCATAAAGATTAGATATCACTCACTAGTCACTAGCTCAGACAACTGAAAATTAGAGATGGAGCCTGCAGAAAAGAAAACTGGTGAAAATTGCTATAAACATGTATTATAATGTCCATAAATAGTGCTAGTTTTCATGTACACACATGGCAGATGCTGTAAAGTTACCCCAAAACAAACTCTTTAACAATAGCCTAAAAAAGCCTTAAAGATTATTCATTTGCTTGTGTGTTCTGCAGCAAAGACTTGGCAAAATGTCATTTTGCATTTCATAGAAATAAATCTGAGATCAAATTCATGAAGGGTTCCTCTACGCTGTGAGAAGTAGGGGAATTCATATTAATGAAGCCTGATGGCGTCTAAGCCAGAAACGCTGGTTACGGAGAGTGTAGCACATCGAAGCGGCATGCAAAACAAATTGACTGGGGCCCATTCCAATTCTGTCTGTTATAGCGATGTAATTAATTCTTCTATCTCCAGCCATCAGGCGCTTATCTGCTAATTCAGACAACTTTACTAAAGTAAAACTACAGAGAAAGTCATATTTTGTTACTATCAATGTTAAATCTATTACAGGGGTTGTCTGGTCTTCTGTAAATAAAGCCTAATCATTATCATGGAAAGGCATTCAAGTGTATCAAATCTTACCATATCTGCTAACTGTAAATGAATGGAAGATGGTATTGTTTACATACAGAAGTTAAAAAACATCCTGAATTTGATAAAGGGTTAAAGGTTTGTCAAAGTAAACAGGATGAGAAACTTTATGGGGCATCAAAAATCTATCTCCTGCCATGACTCCAGCTGTTGTGAAAAATAGATCCATCAGGTTTATACAGTATCTCTCTTCTGGATAGAATAGCACAGCATGTTAACATACTGTATTACAGTAATGGACTCCTAATGGATTAGTACTAATGGAAGTGTGAACACAGCCCAGCCATGAATTTATTTTCTGTTTAAATAAAAGGATCTTCAAATTTTATAAAGTGATAGGCAATTATTTTTTTTTATTGATAGGCAGGTTGGTGGAAGGGGGGGGGGGGGGGGAAGACTGTAACCTCAGGGAACCCAACACAACCTTCATAAAGGGGCTACTGCCAGCCCTATTTACTAGTATGGGGCTAAACTGCAGTCCTCTACATGGCAAGTGTTAAAAAAATTAATAAAAAATAAATAAATTTAAAAAAGGGGGGGGGGAAGGGGGGGGGGGGAACAGTTAAAGCAATGCTGGGCCTCCTTTATTCCTAGAATTGCCAGAAATCTCAGAGGTTAAACCCCCTCCAATCACAAAGTGATGGCATATCATAGGGATATGCTATTATGTGATGAGGTGTGAATATCTCTATAAAAGGAGACATCTTAAAAAAGACAACCTCTGACCATATTTTCTATTCGTGACCAAACATTTTATTACAATGGATGAGTTCTCTGCTCAAGAGCCCCTCTATAAGCTAAAGAGGAGAGCCAGTGATAACCAGTCCGCACCCTGTTGGTCCAAGAACAGCATGAACAACATGGATAAATAATTTATAAGAAATTAAAGATAAATATTCTGGGCTGCCGGTGGTCATCCAAGGGGAGCAGATGGCTGCCAGTACCCTCTCGTCCCTCAGAACAGTGTGTGGATAAGTCCCACTCAAAGTATCTGTTTTTCCTTTGGGCGGATTCCAGGCCAAAAAAACTGTATTCTTCCTTCGCTATACTGTATATTGGTGTTGTCATGTAGTGCTAGTGATTAGTTACCACTAAGGTCAATATATGCATTTGAACTTTATGCTTGAACCGACCTAGACTTTCTTAGTGCTGGTATACAAACTGACCTTGTAATCCGGGTACTACTGTTTGTTTCCTTTGTATGCTGGGATTTCCACCCTTTTCAGTTGGTTGCCCTTTTTCATGCATTTTCATGCATTTTTAAATGTATGCACAGTAGGAAATTAATAAAAATAAAGGTTTCAAATTCCTAATTTTAGTGACCTCATTTACCATCCAGACTTAAAAGAGTACTGCAGCCTTAGACAACTTATCCCCCATCTGCAGAATATGGGGATGAGTGTCTAATCGCGGGGTGTCTGACAACTGGGACCCCCGCGATCTTCTGTATGGGGACTGAAACTGCCGAAACTCTGTGCGGCTAATGGTTGTGTCGTCGACCGCACTAAGAAGTCAACAGACCCGAACTCTATGGAGGGGCCCGGATGCACGAACGCTGCATCTCCGCCTCTCCCATAGAGATACATGGAGGAGGTGTGTCAGCCGTAGCGCCATGCTGCGGCCGACACGCCTCTTGCACAGGGAGAGCCAGGGCAAAGGCGGTACCCCGTACTGGAGATCAGACATCCTGTTGATAGGGAATAGGTTGCCTTAAGTTGCCGTACTCCTTTAAGAGCAGCTTTAAGAAAAATCTCTCTTCTTCAGGAGGACCTGAAACGTGTATTAAAATTTCAGGGAAATAGTGTTATTCTGCATTTGCCCTGTAGTGGCACTGCAGAGAGATATAATGCTTGTTGGTAGGATTCCCAATAGATAATACTAGAAACAAGACACTGTGTGATCAACTCACTGCCACGGGAACCCTTCTAATAAACATTCACTGTCTAAAGTGAATAACTCCTTTAAAATGTACCAGTCATGTAACAGAAAAAAATGCTTATATAGGTTACTCACTAAGTCAAGCAGATGCTTTTTTTTTATGTGTTGGACATATTGGGCTCACAAATCCCACTGTTCTGCTTCTCACTTATTCTGACATCCACTTCTCAGGAAGGGGCATGTCAGAGGCAAGCACTGAGCCCGCCCTAACTCCCCATGCATTCACTTGCTTCCTGAGTCTGCTGTGCAATGGTGGGTCTCTTCTTCCAATCACTGTAACCCCCTCCTCACTGCTTTCATGCTGCAGTCTGATAGGACAGGAGTGAGCACAGAGGAGTGCTAGTCCTGCCCTCTCTTCCTGGACTTTGTCCCTGCCTGTGCTTAAGAGATATTTTTTTTGAAGTACATTAAGGTTTGTCAAGATGTACAATATTAAAAGTTTTAGATTCCAACAGTGCCTATTTTAAAGGTCAAAAATGAATTTGCTGCAAAATTTGCTGAAATGTATTCTTCGCTACAAAGAGACATACTAACCCAACCTATAGTTTTCTCAGCACCACCCTAAATGACCTAAAGGAACGGCTTCGGTGAGGACATATATTAACATGGGAAGGCTTCACTTGACATTTAAAAATCAAGCACATGCTCATCAGACAGATTTTTCCCCTCATTCTTAAGCACTGAAGATGACTCAAGTATGTAAAATATCAGTCATTTTAGCACTAAAGTGCACTTTACTGTAGCTACTGGCAATGCCAAAAACTATTTTTGCAATTCTCAGGGGCTCTGAAGATGTTAAAATGTCAAGAGAAGCAGCAAGTGTTTAACCAACTGTGCCACTCAGCCCCGAGGCATCAGACGCAAGTCATCGCACACTGGGAATGGAGGACATCAGGCTCTACATGATCTTAAAGTACTACTGTATATCAAAGTAAAGTATATAAATGTTCAGTCAAGGGACATGAGTGGTAAACATGGTGGGGGTGCGATCACAGTTAGAAATCAATGGGAGTTCCATGACAGGGTCCTGTCGTGCTGTCCTTGACTTGGAGAAAGCCATAGTTCAGTGAAACACGTTTTGCATTATGAATTTATGCATGCATCACATGCTGAAATACATAAGGCACGCATGCAATCAGTGTGCCATTGTTTTAAAGTGGAATACACTCCGCAGGTGATGCTACCAACTGAGGGGCCTTTTTCTGGGGGGGGGGGGCAAACATGCCACTTATTTTAAAGTATTGCAGAAAGTACATCTGTAATTAAATATGCCAATTTCAGACATTAAAGGGGTTTCAGGTAAATATTTTTTTTCTCCTAAAGTCCCCAGCCTGCCTAACTAAATAAATGCTCTAACTCACCTTCCTCTGCTTCCTTGTAGGTCCAGTATCGGGGCGCTCTGTCTGCAGCCGGTGGCTATGCTTCCCCCCTACCTGCAGAGCATAACATCTACAGCCGTGGGAACTGACAGTGCCACTTGCCAATCACTGGACACAGCAGTATCCCACCTAAGACACCAATGGCTGAGGGTACTGTGGCGTAATTTCTACAGCTACAGCTTCGGGAAGCAAAGAGTGGCCAGAGACCAGGCGCTCCGATACCCAAGCTACAAGGAAATGGACAAAGGTAAGATAAAATGTTAGTTATTTTATGAGGCAGGCTGGGGACATCATCTTTACTGCAGTGCACATGGCTGAGGTATGGAGCTTATCTGATACCACTGGTGATGGACACATAAGCACATTCCACTATCTTTCCACTAGTGTTTCAGTTAGGATTTTCTTTTGATACTGCATATTTGTCATTGAGGATGGTTCTTCTGAACTTTATTGTTTGAGGATTTTCAGCCCTTTGTAACAGGAGGCATCAGGACTTATCTGAACTATTAAGGACTCTGTCTTATCCTCACATGGATTACTGTATATTATGGGCTAAGCTTATCAATGTGGCACCCCAACATGGAAAAAAAATTTTGGGTCGTTCACTATTGTGTTGTATACTCTGTAGGTTATACTCAATTTTTGCATTGTGGTGTACCCCCCCCCCCCTCCTATCCCTGATGAACCCACTCTAATTTTGTAGAAAAACATGCTGGTTAAGGGAGTAAGTGAGTATAGATAAGGGAGACCTTTCACAATTTATGCATCGTTATTTGTTATTATTGCAGTGAATTACAGCAAAGTATTACTGAAATGTGTTACAACAACTATTTAGCCCTAGTGTTTAAGCACATATTGATCTATTTCTTCCTATCCTCCTACCTCCACATTTTAGATTAGAGAATCATAGTTAGGTAGGGACGGAAGGATGGTCATTTGGGTAGGGACTGAGTACCTGTTCCTCTACCCCCTTTCTTCCCCTTCCCCATTGACGCATATATTTGTTAAAATTGTTGTACCATGACGTTGGACGAACATCAACTGTAACTTTGATGTTATTGCACCTTGACATTGAATTAACATTGTTAACTTTAACAATTCCTGGTTGTCTATTTTTGTATTTGGTATATTAGTATTCTCAATTTACATTATTTATCATCTAACTCTGTAATTTGGCAAGAGAGTGCACATAAAAAAAAAAGTGGATTTTTATACCATGTCACATACATTTATTTTTTTATTTGATGCATAACACTGTCAAATCCTCCCCAGATCTGCTTTAAAGATTCTGCAAGAAGATATTTTTAGATAGGGAGTCTGTTTTTTTTTTTTTTTTTTTATATAGGAAGCATCTATTTTTGAATTTCAAAACCAGAATCCTGCATTCGTTGCCATTTTTACCTTTTTATTTCAGCTTGTTGTCACATTAGCAGAATTAAGTTGTCATAATGACAGCTCAGTCCAGGAAATTGTAGTGTTCTATTAAAAGTGATCATCTGTCGAACAGACATCCTGAACAGATTGTAGTCTCAAAGGGTTGAAGCCTGTGAGAGAATCTGCGTGAAATTCAAGCAAGAATCCAAAAGTGATTATTTTTATTATAATGAATTTTTTATTTTTATTTTTTATAATCATTAAAAGGGAAACTGTTTTATTAAAAATACAGTCGGATCTGGGTGCAGCAGGATATAGAGCAGTAAAAGCAGCTTAATGTATAATTGTGGAAAAAGATTAAGTATAATTTATAAATTAAACTGCTTCATTCTAGGCTTAGGAGTACTAATCAGTGACTGACCACTATCTCTGTATGCACAAATATGCCTGGAAGGCTGGACTCCTGCACTGACCACTCATATCTAAAACCGGGCCAGGTAAGGAGTATCCAGAGAATGACACCACCCCCTTGAAACCTTCTCAAATTTCCCTGAGCATCCTCTATTTTTAAAGACAAGTTGCTCAAAATGGAATGTTCACCAAACTTTTCCATCTAGACTATGTTGATGGACACAGATCCCTCCAACATAAAGCCACAATTTTTCTTGCTTGAAACAAAGCCTCCCTGAAAAAGATCCTAGTATGGTGTCGCCATGTCTCCTACGACAAAATCACGAAAACACAAGGCAACAGCTCCCATGGCACAGGTATAGGCCACACAGAGGATAGCAAAGCAACCACTTCCAGCCAAAAATGAAAAGACATTAAAGCCACTCCATTGTTGATGTCAGGTAATAATTGGCTCCGCAACTTTTAAGATTTTTTCACCTAATTAACAGAAAACCCCCCTTTTTTTCATTCCTTACAGACAATACAGTTTTCAATTTACTTAATGTGTATGCAAGTAAGCGTTAGTTTGAAATCAGAGTAGATGGGTGACACAATTTACTCAAAATGTGCACTACACACCTCAGTTTTACTTATATAGTATATATAGCAGTATATATTTTAGAATGTTCCACCAACACAACATTTGCAGAGTGTTGCTGAAGTATTTGTGTGTTTGCATGAGATCAAAGTAAAGAAGAGACCAACCACAGAGTGGCATTTGGGACTGTCTTAGGGGTAAGGTTTAAATAGTTTGGAATTATGATTGCAACTATGGAAGAAACTGTAAATTATTAAGAAATATTACACTGATGTGATACTAATAAAAGACACAGATGACATAAATAGGGTAATATTTACTCCCGGTTACAGTGAAGCCTCCTTGTATTGCCTGTTAAAGGTTGGCAGTTTTAGAAGTGCACCCATGAATCAGACGCACCCATGAAGGGGGTTTTAAATTATTATCCTTGTGGAATGGAGAAATTTTACAATAAATTACATTCTGCCAGTTATAATATGAAATTGAATTAATCAGCATCCTACCTGTTAGTAATGCTGAGGTTTTCTTCTTTCAGCTTAATCTCCCGCTGCTGAATGGCAAGTATCTGTCTGGAGATATCGTCTGGAGTCCTGAAAAAGAAGGGGAAAAAAGGATTAATGAAAATTCTAAAATAGCAATTTCCAACTGGTAAAGTATACGGATGTACTAAATTAAAAGTTGCCAGTAACACAAAAGCATTTGCTCTGCTACATGAATGAGCCAGGCTCTTGGAAATGTATTAAGACTAATGACAGATTGTTAACAATTAGACGACATCTGTGTGCGGTGACACTTCATATCAATTCAAACACGTTCAATGTACAGTCACCAAAAAGTTACTTAGATTTGCTCTTCATAGTCATTGATCGGAAAAAATGATGTTCGGTCATATTCAAATGAGCCTAATTAAGATAGAAAGATCTTGGTGACACTTTGCATCACTTGGATTATGTCACCAATTAACAATGGCTATAACAAACTGGTAACGGATGAGGAACGACCATACAATTTCATCTCCAGTTAGATTCCCTTTTAATAGGGAGTCACATGAACAGCCATTGACTTACACAGCCCAACCACAGACTCTAAAGAAAGCTGAAATGGTACTGCGCCTTACTGGCACTGCTGTCAGTTCCTTATAATCATCAGCTAGGATCTCAACGGTAGGGCTGCCACCAATCGGACAATGATGGCATATTTTAGCAATATGCCAACAAATGCTTATTCAAGGCAAACAGGTAGAGGGTAATAAAAGGCAAACAGGTAGAGGTTAAAGGGGTATTCCAGGCAAAAACTTTTTTTATATATATCAACTGTCTCCGGAAAGTTAAACAGATTTGTAAATTACTTCTATTAAATAATCTTAATCCTTCCAATAGTTATAAGCTTCTGAAGTTGAGTTGCTGTTTTCGGTCTAACTGCTTTCTGATGACTCACGTCCCGGGAGCTGTCCAGCTTCTATGGGGATATTCTCCCATCATGCACAGCTCCCGTGACGTGACAATCATTGAGCAGTTAGACAGAAAACTTCAGAAGCTAAAAACTATTGGAAGGATTAAGCGTTTTTAATAGAAGTAATTAACAAATCTGTTTAACTTTCCGGAGCCAGTTGATATATAAAAAAAAAAAGTTTTGGCCTGGAATACCCCTTTAAGCAGAGTAGGAGGTCGCTTGGGCAACAATGGAGAGGATGTTTAAAATAAGGTACTGCTTTTAAATTCTTTACCAAATCAGTGTTTCCTTGTAGCAATCATTTATCCAACATTCATCCATGAACTATAATGAATGGGGTTTGTTTATTTTTTTACTTACCATGTGTTCATGTCCATGAACTATAATGAATGGGGTTTGTTTATTTTTTTACTTACCATGTGCCATTTCAAATACTCTTGTCTTCTTACGGCCAGATGGGCTTTTAGGCTTCTCACCATTCGCACCATGGTTGGTGTGCTACCTCTCTTCCTATAGCTAAGCCTCTGTATTAAATCACTATTCCCCTTAACATCAAAGCTTGTAATGAATACAAAAGACATGGAAACTATCTGGTCCACGGTCATCTGATTCCTCTGTACTTTCAGTGACCGAAAAGTTTATCCAACGTCCCCACTTATATACAGCATCAGATATGTTGAGATATGTTTTACAAAAAAAAAACTACAACAAAATCACTAAAGAAAAAACAAGGGCAGCAATTCTGAGTCCCTTTACTCACATACGGAAAAGAAGTAATGAGAGACACTTCTAAGGGACTTCTGTGCAGACAAAATAAAGAGGACGCTCCATCTGTGCACAAACAGAAGACGTCCTTAAAAATGTCTTAGGAAATTGTTCCGATCAGGAAAAAAACAAAACTGGATTCACCTACTTCTGTTGATTTTGTACAATGTTGTTTTGACCAACTGAGATCTAATTATTGTAGATAAAGGGAGACGATAAAACCAGAATCTATTCACCCATCTCCCTTATCTGTCAAAACCAAAAACTTTTTTTTGCAGAACTTTACAGTGAGTGTATTGTACAGAGCGTGTCAGAAATCCATTAGTTGCGGACACCTTTGCTAGTTCAATAGGTTCCCCTTAAAACACCATGGCAAACCGATTCAACTGGGACCATGGCGAGCAGAAATCTTAGCACAGTGGACAACATTTTTTTTATTAATAAAGCTGACATAAAATGACAGAGATTTTGGCACAACTTATGGCTGTTCACAACAGCCTAGATTGTATGTTCTTACTTTTTCACACAGTTCCAAATGAGCAAATCACTCTTTTTCACACAGTTCCAAATGAGCAAATCACTCCAACTACCCCTTTTATAACATTGGGGTAAAAAAATATCAGTCTTTATAAATGGGGAGCAGAAAGATCGACAGCAAGGGGCAAAGGACCTCACAATGGCTTTATCCTGTAGACAACACCATTCAGATGGCAATACGCCTCTCGCTTGATTAACTATGAGCTCTTCCTTTTAGTTCCCCCATATAATGTAGATCAGTGGTTTCCAACCTGCGGACCTCCAGATGTTGCAAAACTACAACTCCCAGCATGCCCGGACAGCCGTTGGCTGTCCGGGCATGCTGGGAGTTGTAGTTTTGCAACATCTGTAGGTCCGCAGGTTGGAGACCACTAATGTAGATGGAAGCTCAGCTCGGGAAAAACATTTTGTGCACTGTTTCTAAAAGAAAGGATCAGACATGCTGAACACAATCTGACCAATCATTCTTTTCTCAGGAGATATCCTGTCAAGGGAAAAAGAAAAATGGAGGAGCACGCACACCTTCCCAGCTGAATAATCACTTCTAACGGTAAGTAAATACACTTCACCAAGGGGAGCAGGTGTTAATAACGCTCCCCTCGTGACGGCACTTTTGATCCTCCAGCTGTTTTCTTGGCGTTATACCTTTCTCTTCTTATTTCTCTGGTCTTGCTTTGTGTTTTTGTGAAGAAAGATCCCATGAAGGCTTCACTTGTTGAATACAAGTCAAATTTATTGCACAGAACATAAAAACTACATATAAAACATTCCGACGCATCGGGGAGTCGCCACCTTCCTCAAGGAATGACATACACCAAATAATGATTTGAACTCTAGTTCACCTCTATTACCGGAAATGGCATATGAATGGAAAAGACACACCTCTAAAATACCATAAAAATTATAAGTAACTCATACTCATTCTAACATTTCATTAAAACCTTTTGGAGATAAAGTCTCCAGTTTAAATACAAGTGGTCCCTCAACATACGATGGTTATTCGTTCCAAACGAGCCATCGTTTGTCGAATCCATCGTATGTTGAGGGATTCGTGCAATGTTAAGTATAGGAAGCTGTACTCATCTGTCCCCGCCGCTCGCGATGGTGTCCCCGGGCCTCCGCTGGGCCCTCCTGGTCTTCTCCGGTCCTCTGCTGTCTTCCGCAAGGCCTTACTGGGCCTGCGTAGCGACGTCATTACGCCGCTGCGTACGCAATTCCTATTGGATGACGTGCACAGCAGCGTATTGACGTCATCGGAGAGGGCCGAGAAGACACCGGAAGACCAGCCCTGGACCCGGAGGGCACCCCGGAGCATCATGGAGGGGTAAGTAATACTTACCGCACCACACGGGGAACATTAAGCTGCTATCCGGCAGCAGCTTAAGCATTTGGCGCTGCCGGATAGCACTTAATGCGATGGCCCCGACATAAAAAAGCATCATATGTTGATGCTCACATCGACATGCGATGGCCTCTGAGAGGCCATCGTATGTCGATTTCATCATATGTCGGGGCCATCGTAGGTCGGGGGGGGTCACTGTATATAAAAGCTCTCTCTTTTTCACAATGTGGCAAACCTCCTCAGACTTTTTTCGATTTGTTCTCGGAGTCATTGTTAGTAGCTCAGGGTCCGTATTATGGGCTACGGCAAAATGCCCGGACACGCTTTATTTAGGGTAACGATGACCAATATTAAATCTGTGGGATGTGATTCTTTTTCTCATGGTCTGTTATGTTCTCCCCACATACTGAAATCCACAGGGACATTCTTAAACATAGATAACATTCAGAACTACAATCTAAATTCGATTTTATCTCTATAACTTTACCTGTGGATTTACTAGTCAACGATTTTACACCATGCTTAATATTTTTACACATCCCACATTTTTTATTACCACATTTAGGAACTCCCCTCTCTTGTTTTTTACTATTGTTCTTCACAATTTTATACAATTTATTGATACATGCATAAGAAGAAGCAATCTGTTGGGCAATAGATACAGCTCTTCTGTAAATAAATCTTGGTATATTGCTATTATCTCCTAATGCATCTTTCAAAAAGGGATCATTTTCTAAAATATTCCAATGTTTATGAAAAATCTTGAATTTGTTTAGCATTTTGAGAAAAACGTGAAATAAAAGCTGTCCCATAATTTTTACCTTTTTGCGTTTTCTTCTTCTTTCCTAATTTTTTATTTTCTATTTGTTCATTTCTCTTGATATTATCCGCTTTTCATCTTGCTTCTTTAATTACTTCCACTGGATATTTATTTTCTTAAAATTTTTCTTCTATTATTTTTGCTTGTGTTTCATAGTTCTTTTGTTCCTAACACTTTCTCCTTATTCTTGCTAGCTGTCCCAAGGGGATATTTCCTTTCCAATTCTTCAAGTGATCGCTGGAATAATGCAGATACTCATTTGCATCCACTGATTTAAAATGGTTTTTTTTGTGGAATTTATTATTCTTTACATAAATTTCAAAATCTAAGAAGATAATTTTTTTTTTATAGTTCCAGTAAATTGCATACCCCAATCATTGACATTTAACACCTTAAAGGGGTTATCCACCATAAGGTGATTTTAGTACGTACCTGGCAGACAGTAATGGACATGCTTAGGAAGGATCTGCGCTTGTCCTGGGGCTAAATGGCTATGTTGTGAGATGACCATAACAATGTGGCTAGCTTTTTGTGAACTTATATTTCCTAATTGACTTTTCTTTCTTTGACTACAAATCCCACAATTCCATTTTCCTCCCTCCCACACATCAGCCACCTCACCCATTGAAACATAAATGAGCTGCATCCACTCAAAAAGACCTGTGGTTTTCAATCAGGGTGCCTACAGCTGTTGCATTAGTTGCAGATTGATCTCTCTCCCACCAAGCGATCGTTCCACCCATTGAAGCAGACAGGCTCCCTGTCATCAGCTGACTAGTGAGTCAGGTCTCGGCCTCATTGTAACCTGGGAAAATTCTGAGAAAACAGATATTTTGTATGCTGATAAAAATAAATATTGGGGTGAAAATCACATAAGAATAATGAGAAAACTGTCACACACAGGTACAGACACTGTATTATGAACTACACTAACTTTACAGCCCCTGTAGCATAGTCAAATAAAAAAATAAATTCCTGGAATACTCCTTTAAAAAAACTCATAAAAACATTCTTTACTCCCCTGCCAAATAATTATAAGATCATCTATGTACATTTAAAAAAAAAAAAACTTTGTACATGATAGAAAAAAAGTACTATCTTCAATAAAAAGTTTTTCAAAGGTCCCCATGAAAAAATTTGCGAAAACTGGTATACATTTCTCGCCCATCGTCATTCTTTTATATTGAATAAGAAATTCTTCATTAAAAGTAAAAAAGATTTTCGTTAATATAAATTCTAAACTTTCTATTAAAAAAACACTTTTACTTGTACATTAGGCATTAATAAATCTTCCTTTAAAATATCCGTTACAACTCTCACACCTTTATTTTGTGGTATATTCGAATATAATGAAACAACATCTAAGGTTACTAACCACATATCTTCATTCCATTTTAAATCCTCAATTTCAGCTAGAATCTGTCCTGAGTCTCGTTAATAGGAGGGAAATGAAGATACATAAGGTTGGAGTATGAGATCTATACATTCTCCTAGGTGACTTGTAAACGAATCTACCCCTGAAATAATCGGCCTTCCCAGTGGTTGTAGTGGATTTTTTTTGTATTTTCATCAGGATATAAAATATGAAGTTGCTTGCTGAGAACTTCATTAAAACCCCTTTGAATTAAAACTTCCAGTTTTTTAAAAATTTCTGTAGGATCTTCCTTTATTCTTCTGTAATAACTTACATAATTAAGAATCTTATGACTCTATTGTACGTAGTATTCAATTATGAAGAATATTACTAAGGAAGTGAAAAATTCTAGCGTAAATCCCATTATAGTAAATCAAGTTGAAGCAAATAAAATAGTGATTATCATAGAAGAAGAAATATGCTGTGTTTCACCACCCCAAAACTCCATCAATACAGTCCCCTGTTTTTTTTTTTAGGTCTGCCTCAGGCTCTATCAGAGCCTCACCTTAAGAAATATGTAGAACTGGATTTTCCATGGAAAGAAGAATGGGAGAATACCATACGGGATGTCAGTCCATCACTGGCAATAAAGCAGAAAACAGAAAAAACATGCATAATCCTGACCAGTCCGAAAAAAGTCAGATTTTTTTTTTCCCAACAGTAGGCAGAATAAAAACAAGGAAGAGACTGTTATTGGGGGAGGAATAAGAAGGAGATGAAGAGGAGGAGGGAAGTGAATGCAAAAGAAAAAAGAAATATAATTAATCAAATAGGCATTCCAAATGATGAAATTCTAAGAGGTGGTGGTGTTTTTAATTTATCCTCATCTGCTTTATCTTGGGAAGAATTCAAAGTGCTTAAAAAGGGTTTATCATATTGCCCGATCATGGATATGGATTTGTTTGAGATGTACATAGATCTAAATGAATATATTAGAAAATCGAAGTTGAAGTGTTTTTTTTTTTTCCAAAATAAAGGAGAAAAAAAAATCCTGTTTTCTAATTGGAAGAAAGAGAAAATTCCAAATGTTAATTTTAAGGAATCAGAAGATCTAGTAGAGGCTCTTTTGAATAGCCCCATTTCACCGGTTTTAAAAAATCTGTCAAAGTTTCAGAGCCGTGGAAATTTTATGCAGGCATTCTATATGAACTAGTATTAAAAGGGTTTAAGAGAAATGGATAAGATGAATAAAAGAAAAGACAAAACAAATCAGCAAGAAACTTAACCCTAAAAGAAAAAAATGCTCTAAAAAAAGCTAAAAGAAAATAAAGAAGTTGTTTTTAAAAAAGCAGATAATGAGGAGGGGGGGGTCGTTCTTTTAAATAAGGAATATTACGTACAAAAGAGTTATAAGATTCTTAATGATGTAAGTTATTACAGAAGATTAAAGGAAGATACTACAGATATTTTTTTAAAAAACTGGCAGTTTCAATTCAAAGAGGTTTCAATGAAGGAGTTCTCAGTAAGATGGAGAAAGAGTATCTATTCATGAATAATCCAGCAAATCCATATTTTTATATCCTGCCGAAAATACAAAAAAATCCACTACAACCACAGGAAGACCGATTATTGCAGGGGTAGATTCATTGACCAGTCACCTAGGAGAATATATAGATCGTATACTCCAACCTTATGTAACTTCGCTTCCCTCCTATTTATGAGACTCGGGCCAGATTCTAGCTGAAATTAGGATTTAAAATGGAAAGATGATGTCTGGTTAGTAACATTAGATGTTGTTTCATTATATTCAAATCTACCACAAGATAAAGGTGAGAGTGTTGTAGCGGATATTTTAAAGGAAGATGTATTAATGCCCAATGTACAAAAAGCATTTTTAATAGTAAGTTTAGAATTTATATTCACAAAAATAATTTTTTACTTTTAATGAGGAATTTTTTATTCAACGTAAAGGAACGGCAATGGGTGCGAAATGCGCACCAGTTTTCGCAAATTTGTACATGGAGGCCTTTGAAAAAGTTTTTATTTTAGATAGTACTTTATATCATGTATAAAGTTTTTTTTAAAGATACATAGATGATCTTATAAAGATTTGGCAGTTTTTATGAGTTTTTCAAGGTGTTAAATGTCAACGATTGGGGTATGCAATTTACTGAAACAACAAAAAAAAAGAAAAATTTCTAAATCTATTATGTAAAGAATAGTCAATTCCACACAAAAACCCATTTTAAATCAGTGGATGCAAATGGCTATTTGCATTATTTGAGCGATCTCCTGAAAAATTGGAAAGTGACTATCCCCTTCAGACAGCTAGCAATAAGAAGAAGAAACTGCCCAGAACAAAAGAACTACGAAACCTAAGCAAAATTAATAGAAGATTTAAAGAATCTATTAAAGAAAATAAATAACCAGTGGAAGTAATTAAAGGAGCAAGATGAAAAGTGGATAATATCAAGAGAAATGAACAAATAGAAAATCAAAAATTAGGAAAGAAGAAAACGCAAAAGAGTGAAAATTATTTCACGTTTTTCTTGAAATGCTAAACAAATTGAAAAGATTTTTTATTAACATTAGAATATTTTAGAAAATTATCCCTTTTTGAAAGATGCATTAGGAGATAATAGCAATAAACCAAGATTTATTTACAGAAGAGCTAGAACCATTGCCCAACAGATTGCTTCTTCTTATGCATGTATAAATAAATCAAAAATAGTGAAGAACAATAGAAAAAAACAAGAAAGGGGAGTTCATAAATGTGGTAATAAAAATGTGGGTTGTGTAAAAATATTAAGAATTGTGTAAAATCAGTGACTAGTAAATCCCCAGGTGAAGTTATAGAGAGAAAATCGCATTTAGATTGTAGTTCTGAATGTTATCTATGTTTTAGAATGTTCCCGTGGAAGTCAATACGTGGGGAGAACATAACAGTCCCTGAGAATAAGAATCACATCCCACAGATTTAATATTAGGCATCGTTACCCTAAACATAGCGTCTCGACATTTTGCCGTAGCCCATAATGCGGACCCTGAGCTACTAACAGTGTCTCTGAGAACAAATAGAGGTTTGCCACATTATGCAAAAGAGAGAGCTTTTATATATTTATACCGGATACTTTATCTCCAAAAGGTTTTAATGAAATGTTAGAATGAGTATGAGTTATTTATAGTTTTTATGGTATTTTAGAGGTGTGTCTTTTCCTTTCATATGTCATTTCCAGTAATAGAGGTGAACTAGAGTTCAAATAGGAGCATTATTTGGTGTATGTCATTCCCTGAGGAAGGAGGTGACTCTGCAACATCGGAATGTTTTATATGTAGTTTTTATTTTATGTACAATAAATGTGACTTATTTTCAAAAAGTGAAGCCTTCAAGAAAACGTTCAAGCAATGTTCTATTTCGGGTGAGAAAGATTCACCAGGGGAGAGCTCAGTGGATACAGAAATTCCTCATTAAAAGATACGTCTCATGCATTCCGTTAAAGGTCGGTGCATGGCCACTCACAAAGTTTAAGTTCCTGGATTTAGTTTTTCCTTATACATTTTTTCATACAGAAGTGATTTGTCAGCCGTCCCTTAAGTCACTTTAATTTGTCAGGGGAAAGTTGGAACACAAGTTAAAAATTCTGTGACAGATATGTGTGAAAAAAATTCATACATCAAGGGGTCCATAGCAGGTCCACACCTTTTTTTTAATCCTAGGTTGCTAAGGCCAGGTAAAAAGAGAAAGAAAACCTATACTTACCTAGCCCTGGTCCCCTGCAGCTTTTATTTTGCTCTTCTCAATTCTTCAGTTTTTTTTCCCTGTTTCCGAGACAAGTACTTGGTGCAGGACGTACCTACTTGACAGGACACCGCCGCGTACAGTGAATGGCTTAATTGGCAGGTCTTCATCAAGCCTTTGTATCAGAGACAGAAGCATCAGGGGACGAGACAAAGCTGAATAGGAGCTACAGGGGACCAGCGCTAGGTAACAGTGAGTTTTTTACTCTTGTTTGTTTGGCCACTTCATCCAAAAGGAAATATAATTTTTGATCAACATATATACAGTATCAAAACAACAGAACTCCCCCTCCAGTGATGATAGTCATTTACAGGGTTTTTTTCTGGCAGCTTGGTAGCTTATGGTGTTGGGCCCACCAAAGTACTTACTGTTAAAGTAATTATGTTCCCTTTATAATGACAGATAATATATTTTTCTAAATTAATTCTACTATTGTTATATGTACATATGTTTTTCCATGTTACTGTACCTTTAATTAAGAGCAGTGAAGCCCATGTGACCCTGCCTGCCAATAGGAACCCCTAAAGTCTCCCCTGTATAGTGTAGTTGGGGAAGGAGTTTTTCAGTTCACCCTAGTGTGTCTCTTGAGCAACAGCTTAGCTAAGGTGTATTGTGTGTCGAGTGCTCTGAGGAGAGGCCTAGATCAGATCTAATCTCTCAACTGGTCATCCTGCAAGGATTACTCACAAGGAGGAAGTTTGTGCCCCTGCAGAGAATTTGTCAGTACCTTGACAGGACCCTACCTATCAGGATTCAATCTTCTGTCTCACAAGTCAGTATAAATCTATTTAGTGTAAGAACCACAAGTCCCAGCAAGGCAAAATGGCTCCCAAGGGGTTATTATGCACTCTCTCACCTAAAGCCAGCTGTACATGTATTACCATCTGCACCCAGCTCAGTAAAGACAGTTATCCGTAACCTGACGTCTGTGTGCTCATTAACCACCACCCCCCTCTTGGTCTGGCCCAGGAAAAGCTGTCCCCAACCTCGGACCGTGTATAGGATAACGTTGCCCTAGTGTCACAAAGCTATCAGGTATTTCCACTAACACTACCCTGTGTAACCACAATGACTGTGAGCGTTCAGGTGTGTTTGAAGGGATTTTTGCGCTCCTCATTCTAGGTAACGCTGATGTTCCCACCTATTACAACTTTATGATCTGTGTAATTGACAGATCAAATAAATTTATCCAGCATGCAAAACATAATGTTGTGGCGCACTGAAGCAGAAACACTGAGCAGAGATGGCCAATCCTCTGATGGAAGTAGTAGAATATTTTTCATAAGCATTTCATTTCTGGCCATTTTCCTGCGCCCTTGGAGATAAACTCGATAAACTAATCTATGGCAATTTGATAATCCAGAATAGTTGATAATCCAACAGCAGCAAGCTCCATTAATGCCAGATGAAAGTGATTTTACTGTACATACATATATGCATAGTGATATACATGTGCGCTTTTTCACTGCCTCGAAACATTATACATTATAAATGACATCAAAGAAATCTTATCTCCAATTAGAAAAATGTGACAACCCAAGGGAACCACGTTTGTGCTCTTTGAAATCTCGCACTTCATAAATCTGCAGTAGACACATGAAAACTGTCTTCCTACAATCAGGCAAAATTTTTTCTTTTTTTTTTTTCTTTCTATTTTCTTATTTTTGCTTGTTTACATTTCATTTGAATAATCTCCTTGTATTGGAGTCTTGTCCGGCACCAACATAGCTGCGGCTTTACATAATACTCTGCACATACAGCAGCAGAAAACAAGACCAACACATTGCTTACTGTATGCTCAATCTCAATATAACGGCTATGTTCACACAGTCCTTTTCACACTGATTTCAAGGCATATTCCATGCCAAACTGTGTCAAATTCAGCTCCTGTCTATTTCAATTGAATGATGTGTTGTAGTTCATATGAAAAAGAATTTTCCGTCATGGACTGATACCCACATCACAGTAGGGGGGAAAAAAAAAGTTGTGACATGGGGCTAATCTGTGGCATTTTAAACTGGATCAGCCATGGATTTCTGCCACGGATTCTCTAATAAAGCTATCCACATAAAAAATCAGCCATGTGAACATATCCTAAGCTCCTTGGAGGATTGAGGGAAATTGTGTTGTACCACAAGGTGCAATCATTTAATATATCATTTCTATGTAGAGGAGCTTTGTAGCAAAACATATTAAGCTCCAAACACTATAAAGATATATTAAAGAGAAACCGACAGCTGTTTCACCCGCACTAAACCCAATATACTTGGTTATAGTGCAGGTGAAGAGTTTTAAAATGCAGGGTCACTTACTTCTATTTGGCTCCTGTGCAGAGTTGTGCTGTTTTTTTCTTTTATTTATATTGCTCTCCAGCGCGCAATGAAGGCGGGGAACCAGCTTGCTGAGCTCCCCTGCCTAATGAATATTTATTCCTAGTGCCACCCCTGTCTTGAACATTCAAGGTCTTCACTAACATGAAGACAGTGGTGCCAGAGAGCTAGCCTAGGGATGGCATAGTGAAGACTTTGAATATTCCAGGCAGGGGCGGCGCGAGGAGAATCCAGACCTGCTAATTTATGATCACTTTATATTTATAAAAAGCAATCAAAAAGTCACATCCAAATAAAAATAGTACTGATTAAAAACTACAGATTACAGCACAAAAAATGAGCCCTCATAGTCACATATACAGAAAAATCAGTGGTCAGAAGAGGCATACTCATTTTCTTACAAAAAGTTATAATTTAAATGTAAGAAAATAAAACCTATATTAATTGTGAAACATTGTAATTGTATGGAACCAAAATCGCATAGATTTTATGAAAAAATTACTGATTTCATTACAAAGTACAAGTGGTCCTGCATAAATGACCCTGTAGGTGCAAATATAAGTTATGGCTCTTAGAAGGCAGGTAGCAAAAATAAAAAAGCAAAAATGGGCAACATGACAGATCCCCTACAACTTCACTTCTTCCAAATGAGAAGTGTGCAAGTCCAACACAGAGGGCGAGTGGGTGCCTAATAAAAGAAACTGTGCCCATTTGGACACTTGTACTGCATTAATAGCCTAGTAGAAAAAAGATCAGCTGCCCTCATGCAATGTCAGTTCAAAATACAAGATTGATGTTTCATTTATATCTTATATGTTTAAGGAAAGAGCAAGATGAAAGCAATATATGTGATGCTGTTAGTCTACAAAATGTCTCCTTGGCTGACTAATGTCTCCCTTCTGATACAAGACAATCATTTTTGTTGCTTTACTTTCTGAAAACATACCAACCATACCAGATGGTTTAGTGAGCATGTCCCCCGTGTGTGTTTTCCGTGCAGCATTTTTGGATGTAGCGTGCTTTTACCTCTAACTTCAATACCCAGCACAGCCATTTATTTAATGGTACATGTAATGCCTCTAAAAAATTGGACTCCGATCCCTTGTCAGGAGACGTCCAAGCTACAGCGCTCAAACCATTATTAGACCACGAGGAAATTTTTAAAAGATTAAAAACAGAACTTTGCTCTGACAAGTTGGCTTATGGGTGGTGTATAGGAATATATAAGTAAAATGAGCACAGGTGCCTATGTCTGCTAATATTAATGTGAGTAATTAAAGGGGTTATCCAGGGAAAAACTTTTTTTTATATATCAACTGGCTCCAGAAAGTTAAACAGATTTGTAAATTACTTCTATTAAAAAATCTTAATCCTTTCAGTACTTATGAGCTTCTGAAGTTTAGGCTGTTCTTTTTTGTTCAAGTAATCTCTGATGACACGTGTCTCGGGAACCGCCCAGTTTAGAAGAGGTTTGCTATGGGAATTTGCTTCTAAACTGGGCGTTTCCCGAGACACGTGTCATCAGAGATTAGACAGAAAATAACAACCTTAACTTCAGAAGCTCATAAGTACTGAAAGGATTAAGATTTTTTAATAGAAGTAATTTACAAATCTGTTTAACTTTCTGAAACCAGTTGATATATATAAAAAAGCTTTTTCCTGGAATACCCCTTTAAAGCTGCTGTATAAAACAACATTAAAGGGGTACTCCGTCCGTAAGACATTTTATCCTCTAGCCAAAGGATAGTGGATAAGATGTCTAATCGAGGGGGTCCCGCCGCTGGGGACCCCCCACAATCTCTCATGAAGTACCCCCTATCATCAGCCTCACAGAGCTAAGAACGCTCCATGTCTGCTGATTCACTATCACCTGGCCGGAGCTTTGTGATGTCACGGCTCTGCCCCCTTGTGACGTCATGCCCCATCCCTCAATGAAAGCCTATGGGAGGGGCATGATGACCACCATGCCCCCTTCCATAGACTTGCATTGAGGGGGGGGGGTTGTGATGTCACGATGCTCCGGCCCCATGATCGTGAATCAGACACTGAGCAATCTTCGCTCCATGATGCTGATGATAGGGGATGCTGCATGAGAGATTGTGGGAGTCCCCAGCGGCGGGACCTCCACGATCAGATATCTTATTCCCTATCCTTTTGATAGGGGATAAGAGGTCTTAGGGCTGGAGTAACCATTTAACATGGCAGTGTTCTAAGAGGAAGAGTGCGTAGATCATGTGTAGTATTGCAGGTAAGCCCCTTTAAACTGAAGAGCATTCCTCTGTGAAAGTGTAAATCCTAGAATGCTGGGAATTATGATGCTGCAATAGAGGGAAAGCCACAGGTTACAGACCACTGTTCTACATTATATGTATCCTATGACTGAGAGGACTTCTAAAGCCGCCACTTAAGACAAAAGGAAAGGGTTTAGTGGAAAGAAGTAAGGACACTTTCCTGACAAGGCAACGGCCAGTGGGCACTTACAAGCTTGGCGCAAAACAGAATTAAAGGGTTTTCAGCAGTTTGCAAGGCTAAAAAAATTCAGACATGGGGGAGATTTATCAAAACCTGTCCAGTTCAAGTCTTTCATTTTTCAGAGGCCTTATTAAAAATTAAAGAAGCGATCTGATTGGTTGCTATGGGCAACTCAGCAGCTTTTCCTCTGGACATTGACTTAAAAAAATCTTATTATAACCAAGACACTCTATTCAATACCTTTTTATTTTCATTACCAAATAACACAATATTAAAGCGGGGAGATGCCTTTATAGGCATAAAAAAATAATCTGACAAAGTTGTTTTTTGAATCTCCAAAACTTAGAATGTAATTTCCTCAGTATTTAGTGAACCTGAAGTTAACGGCAATAAAAAAATGAGCTGCGAGATGATATGGAGAAGAAGATATAAAAGGCATTGCACATTAGATCTGTACATTAAACAAATCTGCCTGAAAATTTACAATTTTGGACAACATGCTGTTTAAGGACCCATCCCGATGCTGAAGCGGTTCAGTCAGCTGTGAAGGAAGGATGTTTTTCCTTGAGATGGCACATTTGATCAGGGAAGATGCATTGTCTGGATGGTTTGATAAATTTACACAGGAGGATGAGAGCCCGAGGAATGGCGTCGGATGTAATCTCCAGAGTTTGGACAATTTTGCTGCTCAATAACATGTACGCCCAGAAGGCAGCACTGACAGCACTTGTCCAGCTATCAAGATACTGAGTGAAACATCTTGGGGTTTTACTATACTTTATAGTATCTGAAGAACAAGATAACACACTTTTACACTTATTAGATCACAAAGTGTTGACATTCAATTTGCTTCAGACACAGAAATACTGCAAAGAGCAATACCAAATCTCTTTACCAGAAACTAGTAACATTAAAAGCCTCAGTATTAAAGAAACACTAAACCTAAAAATAAATTACAGAAATATTGTAAAGAGGTGTTTGACATCCACCCTGTCTCTAGGCAAAATATTCTGCATGATCCTGAAAATATCCTGCAGAAGGATTCTTTTTCTGATCTGTTCCTTTTTTAAGTTGGTAAAATGCTGAAAGGTGGAGATTGTGAAATTGTGGGGTGACATGTCAAAATACTGCAGAAAAAGCTGAGGGGGGGGAGGCTCCTGCTGCATCAAGAAATCATTCAATCACACAAAACACTGAAGAGGAGAAGTTACACATGGTTGGATACATGAAGGTTTCTTTATATAAGTAAGTTTTAATAAAAATATGACAAGATAGGTACAAAAAAAGGGAAGGGATTATGGTAGGGGTGTTGGGTTTTAAAACAAAATATAAATGCATTTTCCAAATTTTGTGTAATTTTAAAGAAACACTCCGGGCATGAGATAGGAAGGGGAAAAAATTATTGGGGGGGGGGGGATGAGATTATCCAGTATTATCTGTCACTAATCTCATTAAGGTCAGCTTCTCATAGCTTTATATGTCTGATATGAGGCATAAATAAATAACATTTACATATGGCATGTACAGAAAACAGTGATCGTCTAGTGTCCCTTTAAAAGGAATGTTTAAAGTGTACCTATGGTTAACAAAAAACTTTTTAGATAATGTAGATAATACCATTATACATATATTTGTAATGAACATTAATTAAAAAATGTGTATACTTTTGGGTGAAAAAAGGCTGTCCCAGCAGCTATTGCCTGTGTGTCTCTATGAGGAGGCCAAATACATGAAGTGAGGGCAGGACAAGCAGGGATCTTTGCAGGATTCCGAATGGTCAAATATCCTGCTGTGTGAGTCAGGGGCATGTCACAGAGCAAAAAAAGAAAAAGAAAAACGCAGATCAGCTCACCGCACCACTTCAGACTTCAGTAAGAATGCATATCAAGTAAGTGGCACACATTGGAGATGGAAGCACGGAAACCAATGGAGACATGAACCATGGAGAAAAAAAGGTGCAGGTCCATCTCCCAAAAAGGGGGGAGGGGTAAAACTTTAATGAATGTCCATATTAAAAACAGAAAGGCAGCAACATGTCACTATAAAAAGGTTAAAAAACGCTGATGCGTTTCGGGCCATGATTAAGGGCTAATATTCCAGCCTGAAACACGCCATAGTTTTTTCACTTTTTACGGTGACATGTTGCTGCCTGTTTTTAATATGGACATTCATTAAAGTTTAAAGTTTTAACCCACTTTTCTTTTTAGGAGCTGGACCTGCATGTTTTTTCTCCATAGTGCATGTAACAGCACCTCAGTGAACAGAGCCCTGCTTGTCCATTCACACTTCTTGTATTTGGTCTCGTCCAAGGGACAAAAATTTTCATTTTTTTTTAACCAATGTATATTACAAATATACATATACAGTGATCCCTCAACATACGATATTAATTGGTTCCAGGAGGACCACTGTATGTTGAAACCATCATATGTATAGTACATATCTCTATGGAAACCTGGTAATTAGTTCTGGAGCCCCGCAACCATTGTATTTTGAGTACATATCTCTATGGAAAACTGGCAATTGGTTCCTGGATGACAATTTTAAGTGTGTGTAGGTCCATACAATTAAAATGATACCTAACTTATATAGGTTTGATTTTATTTTACTTCTGTTAAGAAATTATAATTGTTTGCATGAATATTAGTATGTTTAACCCCTCAAGGACTGAGCGTTTTTCCACTTTAGTTTTTTCCTCCTTACCTTTAAAAAAGTTTAACCCTTTCAATTTTGCACCAAAAAATCCATATGATGGCTTATTTTTGCGCCACCAATTCTACTTTGCAATGACATCAGTCATTTTACCCAAAAATCGGCGGCGAAACGGAAATATAATTGTGTGACAAAATTGTAGAAAAAAACTTAAATTTTGTAACTTTTGAGGGATTCCGTTTCCATGCAGTACATTTTTCAGTAAAAATGACACCTCATCTTTATTCTGTAGGTCCATACGATTAAAATGATACACTACTTATATAGGTTTGATTTTGTCGTACTTTTGGAAAAAATCATATCTACATGCAGGAAAATTTATATGCTTAAAATTGTCATTTTCTGACCCCTATAACTTTTCTATTTTTCTGCATACGGGGAGGTATGAGGGCTCATTTTTTTGCGCCGTGATCTGAAGTTTTTAGTGGTACCATTTTGTATTGATCTGACTTTTTGATCGCTTTTTATTCATTTTTTCATGATATAAAAAGTGACCAACATTTTTTTTTTAACCAGTTAAGGAACCAGGACATACATGTACGCCATGATGCCCTGGTACTTAAAGGGGTACTCCCATGGAATTTTTTTTTTTTTTTAAATCAACTGGTGCCAGAAAGTTAAACAGATTTGTAAATTACTTCTATTAAAAAATCTTCCAGTACTTTTTAGGGCTGTATACTACAGAGGAAATGTTTAATCTTTTTGGATTTCTCTGGTGTCACAACCACAGGGCTCTCTGCTGACCTCTGCTGTCCATTTTTGGAATGGCCCAGAGCAGGAGAAAATTCCTATAGCAAACATATGCTGCTCTGGACAACAGAGGTGAGCAGAGAGCACTGTGGTCGTGAAATCAGAGAAATCCAAAAAGAAAAGCATTTCCTCTGTAGTATACAGCCCATAAAATGTATTGGAAGGATTTAATTTTTTAATAGAATTAACTTACAAATCTGTTTAACTTTCTGGCACCAGTTGATTTAAAACCAGACCAGACCGGGGTGACTGCTGACATCGATCATCAACTCATCTTCCGCCAGTATATTCCCTCAAAGCGGGCGCGGTATGGCATGAAGCTCTGCAAACTTTATGAGAGTACCTCCGGGTACACTTACAAGTTTAGAGTATATGAGGGACAAAATTCCCATATTGAACCCCCAGAATGTTCCCCCACTCTAGGTGTTAACGGGAAAATCGTTTGGGACCTTGTGCACCCATTGCTGGATAAGGGTTACCACCTTTACATGGACAACTTTTATATCAGCATCCCTCTGTTGACATCCCTTGACGCCAGATCCACGTCCGTTTGTGGGACCGTGCGGAAGAACCAGAGAGCCCTCCCTCTAAATTTTGTTCAGACACCTATGCCCAAGGGTGAGTTCTGTGCCCTTACCCATGAAAACCTGTTGCTGGTCAGGTATAAGGATAACAGGGATGTTCTTATGATGACCACAATTCATGGTAACGGCAGTTCACGTGTCCCTGTGCGAGGTACCACAACAACGGCCCTGAAGCCTGATTGTATTCTGGACTACAATCAGTATATGAGGGTAGTTGATCTTTCTGATCAAATCCTCAAGCCATATATGGCCATGCGGAAAACACGGATATGGTACAAAAAAGTTGCGGTCTACATGGAACAGGTTGCCATTCACAACTCTTTTGTACTGTCCTAGCACGCTGGCAACACAGTGACATACCTACAGTTCCAAGAAGAAGTCCTAAAGGTCCTGATCTTTGGCTACCAGGAAATAGCAGGCCAGAGTTCCCAGGGAACTAAAGTTATAGGTGCCAGGATCGTCCCAGGCCAACCCTTTCCAGGTGAAGTCCCCCACACTGGAAAGAAGGGACCATCCCAGAAAAGATGCATAGTGTGTCACAGGAGGGGGGATATGGAAGGACACCACCACTCAAAGACACTTGCCCCGATAATCCGGACCCCTTCATTAAAAACTGCTTCAGGGAGTATCACACTTCCATGCAGTACAAATTGTTCCCTTTTCATTTTAATTTCCCATAATTTGACCCCAATGTATGAAGTCCAGAGTACATTCCAAATTTTAACCCCATAAAACCACTAAATTGCCCAAAAAACTATTTTATTATAAAAGAAAAACCTGATAAGACCCCTGAGGATATTTTTTCCAAAAATGGGTCATGGGTCACTGAGTCACTATCATGGGGGACTTTTTATGTTGCCTCAAATGCGCAGCGCTCTCTCTCCACCTGAGCGGGGTGCGCATTTGAGGCAACAGTTAGGGACGGCCACACACATCACATTCCCAAAATGATGATTCAGAGCATAGGGTTTGAGGTGGGCATATTTTTTAGTTTTGGCTATGCTCTGGGTCATCATTCTGGGAACATAACCTTTTTTATGATTTTATATCCCACTGTACCCCACTTTAGTAACTTAGTGTACCCTATGTAACGCTCCTTGAGGGGGGTACCACTGTTCTGGCTACATAGGCAGCTATGTAGAAGCCCAAGGCCCCTGACTGCGCTCCTGCTCTTACGTGACCAGTGTGCACCCGCAGAGCTGTTTATGCCCAGATATGAGGTATGTCCATACTCCAAAGAAATGTACTTACAAATTTATGGTGACATTTTCTTCTAATACCACTTGTGAAAATGAAACATTTGGGGTAACCCCAGAATTTTAGTGTAAAAAAAAAAAAAAAAAAAAAACATTTTCTTTTCACATCCCACTTAATGAACATTTATCAAACACCTGTGGGGTGTTAAGGCTCACTGTACCCCTTGTTACGTTCCTTGAGGGTGTAGTTTCAAAAATAGTATTCCATGCGTTTTTTTTTTTTTTCTTTTCTTTTGCTGTTTTGGCACCATAGGGGCTTCCTAAATGCGATATTGCCCCCCCCCCCCCCCCCATTTCAGCAAAATGTGCAAATGTGACTCCTCCTCTTCTGAGCATTGTAGTGCGCCCGCAGTGCACATGGGGTATTTCCATACTCAGAAGAGATGGGGGTTACACATATTGGGGGGCATTTTCTCCTATTACCCCTTGTAAAAATGCTAAATTTTAGTGAGAAAAAATAAATAAATCATTTACACATCCAACTTTAATGAAAAGTCGTCAAACACCTGTGGGGCGTTAAGGCTCACTTTACCCCTTGTTACCTTCCTTGAGGGGTTTAGTTTCCAAAATAGTATGCCGTGTGTTTTTTCTTTTTTGCTCTTCTGGCACCATAGGGGCTTCTTAAAGGAGAACTTCAGACCATAAAAATTGTCCCCCATAGTGCCGGCAGTAAAAAAATAAAGATGTACATACCTTTCTCCGCTCCCCCGGGGCCTCCGGTAACCTGCTTTGGTCTCCGCCGCAATCCACTTCCTGGTTGCCAGTGGTCGGATGAATCAGCCAATCACCAGCCGCAGCGCAGTCCGACTCGGCCGGCGATAGGCTGAGTGGCAGTGTGAAAATGCTTCAGGACACAAAATTCTTCACTACACCGGCACCTGCGGCCGGGGCCGAAAACGTCACACTGCCGCCCAGCCTATCGCCGGCCGAGTCAGACTGTGCTGCGGCTGGTGATTGGCTGATTCATCCGACCACCGGTAACCAGGAAGTGGATTGCGACGGAGACCGGAGACGGTTACCGGAAGCCCCGGGGGAGTGGAGGAAGGTATGCACATCTTTATATTTTTACTGCCGGCACTATGGGAGACAATTTTTATGGTCTGGAGTTCTCCTTGAAATGTGACATGCGCCCCCCCCCCCCCCCCCAAAAAAAAAACTTCAGAAAAACTCACTCTCCAAAATCCCACTGTGGCTCCTTCCCTTCTGAGCCCTCTAGTGCACCCACAGAGCACTTGCCATACACATATGAGGTATTTCCTTACTCGAGAGAAATTGGGTTACACATTTTAGGAAGATTTCTCTTCTTTTACCCCTTGTAAAAATTCAAAAATTAGGTCTACAAGAACATGCCAGTGTAAAAAATGAAGATTTTGAATTTTCTCCTTCACTTTGCTGCTATTCCTGTGAAACCTCTAAAGGGTTAACACACTTACTGAATGTCATTTTGAATACTTTGAGGGGTGCAGTTTTCATAATGTGGTCATTTATGGGGTATTTATAATAAGAAGGCCCTTCAAATCCACTTCAAAACTGAACTGGTCCCTGAAAAAAATGCTAAATTTTAAATTTTTTCATCAAATTTTGGAATTTTTCACCAAGAAATGATGCAAGTATCGATGAAATTTTACCCCTAACATAAAGTAGAATATGTCACGTGAAAACAATCTCGGAATCAGAATGAAAGGTAAAGGCATCCCAGAGTTATTAATGCTTAAAGTGACAGTGGTCAGATGTGCAAAAAATGGCTGGGTCCTTAGGGTGAAAATGGGCTGGGTCCTTAAGGGGTTAAATAGGAAAAGGGGGGGGGGGGGGTTCAAACTTTTATTAGTGAAGGGGTTAAATGATCTTTATTCACTTTTTTTTGCAATGCTATAGCTCCCATAAGGGGCTATAACACTGCACACACTGATCTTTTACAATGATCAATGGTTTCTCATAGGAAACCATTGATCAAAGATTCTGCCGCTTGACTGCTCATGCCTGGATCTCAGGCACTGAGCAGTCATTCGGCGATCGGTCAGCGAGGAGGAAGGTAGGGGACCCTCCTGCTGTCCTACAGCTGTTGGGGATGCCACGATTTCGCCGCGGCGATACTTAACAGCCCCCTGAGCTAACCGGCAATGTTTTAGTTTCACTTTAGACGCGGTGATCAACTTTGAACGCCGCGTCTAAAGGGTTAATAGCGCGCGGTACCAGGATCAGTGCCGTTCGCTATTAGCCACGGGTCCCGGCCATTGTCAGAGGCCGAGCCCGGCCCGCTGCGGCCCCGTGTTATAGAACAGGAGCAGAATCAGGGCATACAGGTATGCCGTAAGTCCTTAAGGAGTTAAAAATGTCCTCTTCTGACCCCTATAACTTAATTTTTCTGCATATGGGGATGTGTGAGGGCTCACTTTTTGTGCCATGGTCTGTAGATTTTATCGCCACCATTTTTGTTTTGGTGGGATTTTTTGATCGCTTTTTATAAATTTTTGGGGGGTATACAAAGTGACCAAA